>NC_048286.1:26330631-26540631 GCF_009762535.1 Notolabrus celidotus
ACGCACACTTCGGCAAGAGACTAATCTGTAGTGGTCTGACAGTGGGTGATGGGGATCACGGGGGAAATGCAGTCTTCCTTTCAGAAAGCTATGGCTGATATCATCCAAAGAGGTCAGCAGAATCATCACAATATGAAGGCTCCTCATAACACTGTTGAAAACCACTACTTTGAATATATTTTTGCTTTCTAAGCTCAAAGAATGAATTGAAAGTACAAATGACACAACCACGCTTTGATTGCTGTCCCGCTTGTCAGCCAGAAATCCAACTTGGCAGAACTCAAAAGAAACAATACTAATCTGAGTACAGTCTTCATCCTTGTGGGAAACTTGAGGCCAAAGATAAACAAAACAAAAAGAAAAAGCTTAAACAGCTCTGCCTGTTGGGGAACCCTAACCACATAAACAGATAATAAGTAGGAGGACACATATAAGGTAAGGTGAGGTGAGGAAAAGGAAGAGATCAGAGTAGATGTAAGATGACAAGGGGAGGATCTTATAAAAAGAAACAAGGATAGAAGTTAAGATAATCAGAAGAGGGGAGGAGACAAGAAAGTAGACTCAAAGGAGACCAGAAGAGGAGAGGAATGGAGAAGAGGAGTGGGGATAGAAATGAGGACGGAAAGGACCGTCTATTTTTAGTTTTAACTCCACTTTAGCGTTCTACTTTGAAGGTAGAAATAATTCATATGAAGGGGATGAAACATAAATGAAATATCTCTCTCACTCACATGATGATTATCACTTTTATCATTCTTTATTTCGGCAACATTACCTGTAGAGCTTCAGGATGATGGTGCCGTACATGACTGCAAATCCCAGCAGACGGACCCACCTCAGGAGGATACACCGAAACACGCTGGGATGGAAGTACAGGATCATCACCTTCAAAGTGAAACAGCAGCATTAGCCTTCAAAATGACTCACACACATTGATTTGACTAAGTTTGATTTTTTCCACCTCACTGAATCACTTCCTCTCCTGTCTTACTCCTCTAATCTTCACACAGACAGAATCTGAAATGAAAATGAGGTGAGTCTGCAGCGTGAGAAGCTGGAGGCAGATTTGGCCTCACAGATTTCTTCACGCCTCAACTGTATGTTTCGCATATGTTTGCTGCAGGAACGCAGCAGGTATGAGAGTTTCAAGTGTTAGATCCTGTCTCGTTGTGATGTCTCAGTTATTCATGTGCGAATGGCTTCATCTGCATGTGGGTTTGTTCAGACCTTTTGACTGGGATGACAATGACTTATGCAGGACGGCATGTAGTAGTGCAGATACATGTTTACGGATCACATTCAGTCACTGTTTTTCCTCCAATATCCTTATCTTATGTTTCTTAACTTTATATACTTTATATATGTTAGTTTTAAACTAACTTCCTTAATCAAGGTGTCATATAATAATTTCATACCAGCGTGATTTTTATCATTTCAAATTCAGAACCACCAGAGACATTAAAATCAACCCGAACTGTGTACTTTCTTTATGATTTCAAGGAAGTAGGTTATTAATATTTATGTAAGATTATTACCGGATTTCTTACTGCTCTTCCATGTAAGATGCTTGATTCTGATTGGTCAAAACTCCTTGACAATCCCTTGACAATGGTTATTAACTTTCACTAACATGAGCAACACCAGAGGCAAACTGATCACACGTCATGTCAAATCAATTCGCAGTAAGGAGTTCCGGCGTATTGTGCTTCTGCTTGTTGACACCATAGACCGTAAGGTTAGGTACATCCATTAATTTCCATTAGCATCAAAACAATGTGGCTAAAACGTTAGTTTCAGTTAGCATGCAAAATCGGCTGGCTATAGACATTTTCATATCGAATCCTGTCCAGCAAAAAGAAACTTAAACCATGAGTGTTGCTGATGATAGTAGCAGCGGTTTTAAAAGTTGTGACATTTGTCTTGTTTCTTTCTAAAGGTGTGTGAACCGCAGAGCTCAGAGAAGAAGGCGAGCTGAATGAGGACAGTTTCATGTTAAAACAACTGAAACAGTCACATAGGAATCCATCGTCATGGAATACTAACAGCTGTGGAATCAATGGGATCCTGTCATGTATTTCACCCTGTCAGGGATTATATTTCCCATATCTACTTGCTAACCATAAATTATACCATAGGTATCAAACACTTTTCAAGAGCAGAGTTCACAACATGTTCTACAATCTTAGAATAAATAGGCAAAGCACAGATTATAGAAAACGTGCTGTATTAAAATGTCACAAAATCAGCTAGAGTCTGTTACAACTCGGGATGTTTACAATCGAAATCGAGTAATAAATTGTTAAGAACATGATCCTATTTTCTATCAGTAAGAGATAAACATGTGGTCTCATGCTACATTCAGCTATCTGAAGGTGTTGCTGTCTGTGGAGGCATTCTGAGGGGGGCTGCAGATATGTTCCATGTCTTAGTGATGGCTCTTCTTTACTGAGGAGCTATTCACAACAGGTCCCCCAACTTAAACGGAGGTTGAAAACTTTTTTATAGGACATTTCTCCATCTTTGGATACAGAGCAGACAGACTGGTGGGAAGTCAGTGCAGGGAGATTTCCCAGACTGGCAGAGCTGTCACAGCAGTGTCTCTGCATTACAGAAAAATCAGTGCCTTCTGAGGGTGTGTTCCCTCCTGCCGTACTGATTGTGACCTGGCTCACGACTGACACTGGACCGTGTGGACATGGCTATTTTTCTCAGTGAGAACAAGTATAGGCAGAAAACTGAATGCTGTGAGTCTGAAATACTTTGTCCGTTCAGTTCTCTCGTTGCTGCAATTCCAGCAGTCAGCAGTTATCGACAAAAAGTCTCCAGCCAAGACTTCTTTGGCCATACATCGTCCTAGTTACTACCAAGGTAGCAAGATGGGAAGCATGAATAGAGTTGGAGTTGACAGATGCTATCTTGGAGCAGACTGTTAGCTACACTAGCATGCAGATATCTGATTCAACACATTATTTATAGCCACTTTTATTATTTGTTACTGTTAGATGACAGCTGATTACATCACGGTAAATTGAGTTCAGCCTCTGATGCACTCTTCACACTAGACTCTATTGTCATTTCAAGGCAGGATATTTACTCCCCTGTTATGCCTTGTTGGGAATACTTAGAGCATGGAGGCATAATGGTGGAGAAAAGTCATTCAGCCTTTGATCCACTGAAGATACTATCATAGAAAGTAACAGGCAGTGGGGGAAAGATGGTAGCAATGTGTAGAGTCGGAGCCAGCAGAGCATGTGCATGTCTGACTGTGTGTGTGTGTGTGTGTGTGTGTGTGTGTGTGTGTGTGTGTGTGTGTGTGTGTGTGTGTGTGTGGTATTCCGGCTGTGCACTTACACACTGTGCCTGTTGTGCTTCCACATCTCCATTATGCAATGTGAAATCACAAACTGGGACGTCAATATTACACCTTGCAGAGTTCACTGTGTAAATATAAAGACATCATGGCAGTGGGTTAAGGCCCTGGGAATTGCTATGTGAAAGCAATTCCCTCTGCCTGTTATTGGCCTGGTTCACAACTGGATTGTGCAACTATTGCACCGCTTAACCTGTGCAAAAGAGACATGAAGATACCACCTAATTCACACAGCACACATAAGGGGGTAAATGCACCACCAAAATGTACTGCAGAGCTAACAGCATATCTGTACCATTGTGTTGTTTTTGCTTATTTAGATGAGCCACTAGCATTTCACTAGCAAGGACCACATCATCAACAGGATGTAATTTAACAATGAGTTATTGATTTAATTGGAATAGTGATGCCGACCTTGGGATTGAACTTGTTGCTATTACTGGTTTGGGGAAGCTTATTAGGGGATCCACCATAGCTCCTGGGCACAGCGTACCCCCTAAGAGCCCTATGTAGAAATACATTAGAAGAAAAGGAGAGGGAGGGTGGGATGCGGAATCTGAGAACGAAGGGGAGGAAAGGGATAGGTTTAAATTGATGAGCCGGAAGAGGCATGGTTGAGGTACGGTGCTACTCCTAAAACTTTGCTATATACAGGGTTCCCACTCTTTTCCAGAGATCATTTTCCAGGATATTTCCAGGACAGTTTCAGTGAAGTTTTGAACTCTTAGAGATTTTGAAAAGTTTAAACTGTCTTCCTGCGTGGCGATGTCTATTGTGATCAGTAATGTCTACAACGTGCAGTTTCTGTGCAGCTGTGTCGCTCTTTTTGTTCTGTTTGTTTTCTCTATCAGGAGTTTGCACTCCTCCTAGCTACAGTACGGTAATTGAGCTCTCAGCCTGCAGGGAAAGCTGTGAGGCACAGACCCCAAGCTCTCTGTCCGACTCCGCTGGTCACTCTTTAACTTAAATATAGGACTCTTTGAATCAAAAGAGTACTTCACAAGGGTAATTTACCATAAAATATAAATAATATACCCCCGTTTTCTGAGAATGCATTATTATGACCAAGTGAGGGAGAAAAGATGTGAAAAAAGTCGCGCAGCCAAACCGGACTGTGTCGCTGTCTTTTCCAGCACAGCATGCACTCAGCTTTCAATGTATGTGGATGTGTTTTTTGAATCGTGTCGGGTCGCACGCAATAATGTTGGAATTATTTTCCAGGACAATACGTGATTTTTCCAGGACATTTTACTTTTTCTCCCATTTTCCAGGTGCCAGGAACCCTGTATATAGCGTCACTGATTTGGTGCAAAATATGCCTTGTTTTATGCAAATAAGCTTCATTACGACAAAGGTCTGATTCACAAAAAACAGCGTATACCACATTGTCCAGTTGGAGGGATATTTCACCATCCATGACAGTTGTTGGTAACAGCGCACAATTTTTTTCATCAAGGATGTCATGCATACATTTTTCAAAGATCATGACATCAATTCCTCCTATGGATGACCTTAAAATAATACATCTGTACAAAGAGTTTCTCAATAATACTTTGACATTACTATTATTGTTATAATCAGGGTCGCAATCGGTCTGGCGGTAGCTGTCCTTTCGTGTTGAGCGTATCGATTCTGTGGTATCCAGAGGTGGGTAGAGTATACCGAAACAGTACTCAAGTAAAAGTACTGTTACTTTCTAATGATGTTACTCAAGTAGAAGTAAGAGTACTCATAGAAATAAGTACTTGAGTAAGAGTAAATAAGTACCTAAAAAAAAAAACTACTCAAGTAGTGAGTAACTTGTGAGTAGTATCATATATAAAATTGTACTGTATTGGAAATGCTAATAATAATGTGAAGCGCACACTGCCTTTAATAAAGTGACATAAATAGGAAAATGCCAAAATGAATGGTGTTAGGCATGGTTTACTTTCAAACATTAAAGAAAGAGAAGCTGCACTGTGCTCAAACTAATGTACCCGCTTTCATTTTTTAAAACAAGCTGAAACTTCAAACTGTGTCTGAGATGTGATCAGAACTCCAGAACATCAGTACTCCAACATTACAATAAAAAATATATCTATGCCTTCCAAACTTTCTTTTTTAACCTTTAACTTATTTTCAGAACATCTTACTTAAAAAAATAACTTGAAAATACTAAAACAACTTGGAAGTGTTTAAAAAGGCCATGAACTCAGTCCTGAAGAACCTCTCTGAGGTGACTGTTTTATTAGCATGCTACTTTACTGCTCTTATAAGTTACTTTAGATTACTTTCCAACATTTCTAACATGCTTTTAAGATTTAATGTTAACCAGTATGATCCTTAGCTTACCTAACTACTAACTAACTATAACATGTTTTTAAGATTTAATATTAACCAGTATGATCATTAGCTTACCTAACTGATAACTCACCATGACATGTTTTTAAGATTTAATATTAACCAGTATGATCCTAAGCTTACCTAACTGATAACTCACCATGACATGCTTTTTAAGATTTAATTGTTCTATAAGCTCAAGATTTCCACCGTATAGACAAAGTAAGCAGCGCATAATGTGACTGTTTCTCCTCGTCATTTAGAAGTTATGAGAGAGTCTGGATGTTGGGTACAGGGTAAACATGTTCCTCCAAAGGGGACGCAGGTATTACGCAGCCTCTCTCCCCAGCCGTAGGTGGAGGAGGGGGCGGAGCTACTTCTCCGTTCATTCAGTGTTGAGGCTATTTATAGCTCTGGATCAGAAGGAGCCGCGTGAGAGATCGGCTGAGTAAAAAACAATATAAAATGAAGAAAAAAAGGAACGGTAAAAGTAGCGACTGGACAGCCCAATGTAACGAAGTAAAAGTACATATTTTTTAACAGAAATGTACTTGAGTAGGAGTAAAAAGTACTCTGCAAAACAAATACTCTCAGAAGTACAATTTTTTGAAAAAACTACTCAAGTACATGTAACGGAGTAAATGTAACTCGTTACTACCCACCTCTGGTGGTATCGATATATCGATTCTCACACACTACTCATTTGAGTATCAATTACTCTAATAAAATATCGATACTAATTAATAATCGCGAAATAAAAGCGCATGTGTCACTTCTGATTCTTTTAGGGTAACTTACTCCAAAGTTTTGTACCGAAGAGGCTGTTTTAAGCTTTCCACTCAGATAATTTAAATAAAGGATGTTTATTATTTATGTGTTTTTCTAAATTTATTTCATTGTTTAAAAAAAGCCACCAAAGGATTTGCATATTAAAGTTGTTAAATGAACAGTATCTGTAATGAGAGTTGCCTTTCAAGCTGCATTCAAGTTGCATTTTATTCTTTTTTTTTAAATCCCTGAAAGTATCGGGATCAGGTATCGAATAAATTGCTAACTTTTCTATCGAATCGAATCATAAAAGTGTGGTGGCACCCAGCAGTACTGTCCTTGGTTCAACTCCATCCAGGCACAGTTTCCCACACATTGCGAGACATTGCTGAGTTGTTAAACATAACATGTCTTTAAAAATTTGAATGAGCTGCTTCTGCTGTCTTGATCCAAGGAGGAAGCTGTGGTATACATTTTGACATTTGTATCACATCCATCACAAATTAGCTGCACAATTACCTTAAAAGTGTCCCCTCTCCATTCAACTCATCAGGGCAACAGAAAGTGGAGATGCTGACAGTTCATCACTAATAAGACGCAAAACAAGAGCAAGGTGCATGGAGCTGCAGAAATGTATGGGTGTGTGAATTAAACCTTGGGTGGAGAAGGAGCAGATAGCAGTGGCAAAAGATGCACAAATCTTGGTGCTATTGGGGACCACAATCCATTCTACTGCAGTAAAGATCAGTAGGTTGTTTTGAACCTTAGTCCCACCTCTGATCAGGCAGATAGCCACTCATAGATTAATTGGTGGCCCTTTGAGTGGCTAATCAGACCCATGTCAACAAAGCCCACTGCCTGAAGACACCCCTGATTGATTTAAAAGTGCATCTTGTGTAAATGCATGTGTTAACAAATGGACATATCAGTGTGTGTACACATGAGCAGTCCAGGATGACATTTCAAATTCACATTAAAACTGAGAGCATCAAAATGAGTCAGTCTACCATTTTTAGGTTTCTCAACATGAGGTAAAATCTGATCATCCATTAGCATTTTTATTCCCACTTTATTTCCTCTTGTTGGTGTGTTTCTCTTTCAGAGGCCACAATCTCCACTGACCCGAGAGAGGTTGAGTTCCACCCTCTGTTCAGTACAGTGACTCTGTTCTCCTTTCAGCTGGAGCAAAGAGAACCTGATTCACTCGACTGATGGATACACGTCCGCCATGGTGTTAAAGCCTGACTCCTCACTGAGTCAGCCCTCGTCATGCTGTTTGATACAACTCTGCATAAATTCACATCAAGCACACAGAATCTCAATTTTAAACTTGGATGATTAAGCCTTTACTGATTGCTTTCACATGTAAGTGCTTCAGCTGAGTCCTCCTGTCCAGCATAGTTATATATGTGTGTGTGGGCCTTATGCCAAACACGTACTAAAAAAAAAACATTGTCATACAACAGAAGTGATCAGCCTTGTATCCTCCTACAATCAGGGTTTACATCAGGACAACGCGTTGGCAGGCTCATGCACAAGACCAACTGGCATGTTGAATTCACACACAAACTTAGTGCCTCACGTGGAATTCAATCAACAAGACCACACTGATCGTCCTCCTCTGCCACTTTCTTTGTTTAGATATATTGCATTATCAGAGAATAACTCCCCTGCTTACTTTGCTACCTGCAAACCAATGATACTGTGTTCTACAGCAGCAATATATCAAATGTGCCTTCAGTAAGTGCTTGCAGGTAGAGGTAGCAGATTTCTATGTGTTGAATCAATACATTACTTCAATATTATCCAGCACCTTAAATTGCTGCAGACTGTAAATGTTTCAGGCAGCAAACCAAACCCTGTGGTAGTAATTGGTTGGGTGTGTGCCATTTTAATTATTAGATTATTTGCTACAAACATAAGAAGTTCTTATTTCCCTTCAGACTACAGCTCCAGAGTGCTGCTGTGCTAAACTTTGTTTTCATTTGCTAACTCAATTATTTCTGCTTTGCTTGTATCTTATGCTTTTTTAACTTTGGTACAGTGTTATCAGCGTAACCATTTCTCCCACCTTGATTTATTAGTTTCTTAACTTTGTTTGACATTTTATTGAATTTTAACAAAAGTGTTTGCTTAGAGTTTGTTCCTTCAGAGTGTTACAGTTCTTGTAACTTCGTCTGGAGGATTTTTATTCTACATTCACCAAGTTCATGAAATATTCACCAGGGATTGTACAGGTTAGGAGGTAGTTTTCTGTTGCTGTGAGTTTTATTATTCTTAAATATAATTAACTATTTTTTTTCTGGCTATCTCTTGGGGTATTAGTGCCTTTACTAAGTTGACAGGACAGTGGATAGAGCAGGAAACTGGGATGAGAGAGAGAGAGAGAGGGGGGTGGGTGACGTGCAACATGGAGAGCGATTATTAGTAAAACAAAATTTGAAATTAAAAATGGCAGATTCTTAATTTTAAAATATTTTATAAATTGAAACAGTAACAGCTCACTTCTCTCGGTCTTTATGTATACTGATTTGCTTCTCTGATTCAAAGGCAGTGATTTCGACAGACGTAGAATTTGGACTCTGTTTAATGAGTGTACATCTGCTCTCCAGTCCCAAGGCGTCCCGTGTTCACTCACATAAAATCACCTTCCATTTAAGAAACTGACTCATCTGATATGTGAAGATTACCTTATCAGGCTTCAGGTGTGTTAGACTCATTGAACTCCTGTGTTTAAGCTGCTTGCTATCAGTTCAATATTAAAGAGAACCATTCCTGGTTAATATGATAAGTGATTCTTTTTTTCTTTTTCATTTCATAGTCCAATTATTTGAAATATTTTATATAGTTACGAATTAGCTTGATTTATAAATCCAGATAAATCCAATGTTTTCCCCTCCAGGATCAGATACTCCACCTTTACTTTTGTTCCAGTCTTTTAAAGAAAAACTGATCAAGATCCAGACTCTTATAGATTACTAAATCTGGATTACTGGTGGTCTAAATGGGACAATATGCTACAAACTCTGTCCACAGAGGGTGGAAAATCAACACAAACTAAAAGCTACTAAAATCCTCACATTTGCTTTTAAGTAAATATATTATGTTTGACATAATAGCTATTTGAGGACCTTTATTCTTTTCACAATTCTAAGTCTACTTCATCTAGTATGTCAGCAATGATTCTGCAATTTATGACCAAAATATCTCAAAGATGTTGAAGAAGGTATCAACATACAAATAACAATGTTTATTGATTGAGTAATTTAGAATTTCATTGTATTTTTCAGTCAAAGTTATCACAATGAGCAAAACAATTTGGACATTATATCAGACCAATAAATAATAGATGACCTCATTTCATCTGATACACCACATTTTTCAGATTGGATCTGCTAAAGACAAATGGAGCATGATGGTGTAAGTATGTTCTCTGTTTTTTCCTCTGTTATTTAAAATATTTATAAGCATTGATATAATGGAGCACGACTTTCATAACGTGCTGTATTACTTTTTAATATTGGGCCATATTACATTCATTATCACTGGTAATATTCTTTTTCATTTTATGCATATTATGCAATACTACCCATCCACCCAGTACACTGAAAATTCCATGTGCAATATTATATTCACTTTCATTATCATGTGTAAAATCAGCTTTCATTATTATATTGCACAGTTTAATATAATACTTAATGCTTTCTTTACATTATTGCAGCAGAGCGATATTGGTTTTTATTACCTCTGAATGCCAATGTAAATGTCGATAATACCATTACTTGGTCGTTAGCTTGCTTTGTGACTTATTACATTGGTATTGATTTTATATTTGCATTTAACCCTAGTCCACTTAATATTTGATAATCTTAATAGCGTTTATATTCTAAGTCCTTTTGTGTAACTCTTACTTTGAACTGTTATCCTGGACTGATCTGGCTCCTTTTCAAGGTTCTATCTAATCTTGAAGCCTGTTCATTAAACCTGTGACTGACTCGCAGCTGTCTCCTCACCTGATAAGAGCTGTGTTACTCTCCCTCACTCGCTTCGCTCTGACAGGATGTGGGTATAGTTAATGGACGGATGGATTACAGACGCAGTAAGCTCTTCCCAGGGGAGATCAGCCTGTGATGTATCCCCGCTCTCTGCTGCCTTGGCATTCAAAAGACAGCAGCTATCCAGAGTAATTAAGCTCCAGTAACGACAGCACCTGTAACCTCTTTTTCTCTGAAAAGAAGCACGACATCTGTGGCTAACTAAACAAGCAGCGAGCCCAGAGGCACGAACAGTCTGTCTGTAAGGGAACCTAATTGGTACCATGAATAATAGCATAAACTCTACGTTACCTCCAACAGAAATTTAGAGTACAGAGTACAACACAAGGACAGAAAAAGACACAAATGTAAACAATACTGACTCTTTTAGCATTTTATGCAGCTTTTCTGAAATGTCACAGAAACACGACAGCTCTTCGTTCATCATCAGTTTGATATTATATCATCTAATACAGTCGCACAACTGGAAATATTACAAATTGCATCAACTGTTCATACTGCTTTCCCCGGTACCACCGCTAAAGAGAAACACACTGCTACCAATGATCAGTCAAAGCAGTAACTTCAACGTGTGGTCCAAGAGCTCAGCTATCTGCTGCCTTCAAAAGAGATACTGCCTGACAAATGGAGATTTCTTCAGCTACCTCCAACTATGCGAGTTCTTTATTAAGGGCTTTTCCTTCTGTATGCTCTACCATGCTGACCCCTTCCCCCTCACTTGATCCAAACGTAGTGTATCAAGCTGTGAGAGTGCATCAAGGGATAATGTATGGTTAACCTGCCCAAAACAGCACATGTCACCTGCTGTTAATCTCTCTTCACTGGCTTCCAGTGGCAGCTTGAATCAAATTCAAAGTTCTTCTTCTTGCCTACAAAACAGTGACAAAAACGGCTCCTGCCTACCTGGAATCCCTCATCCAGGTCTACGCTCCCTCTAGCCCACTACGCTCTGCCTGTGAAAGATGCCTGGTGCTCCCAGCCCAGTATGGCTCTAAATCTCTAGCTAGACTCTTCTCCTCTGTTGTTCCCAACTGGTGGAATGAATTACCTAACTCCTTAAAATCCGCAGAGTCCCTTTCTACTTTTAAGAGATGTCTGAAGACTCAACTGTTTAGGGAACACTTAGGCACATAACCTGACCCTTCTCCTCTTTGTCCTCAGGGGTAGAATGAATCAGAAGGTCTAAAACCCAGCTCTTACTGAATATTTAGCATTGAATATTGAATGCTGTTGAATGTTGAGTAATATTGTTGACTTGAATTATTTGTTGTGATAAGTTATGGCTACAATATCTTTAAAAAAAACAAAACAACATGTGGCCAATCAACTTGAAGCACTTTGTCACACTTACTAAGGTTTTTTCCTCCAGTCTAAATTCTTGCTTGTGTTGAACGTTGTTTGGGACAAAAGCGTCTGCTAAATGAAATTGTAGAATTGTAATTTTGTAGAATTGTAGACAAGGAGAGACAAGACCCCAAAGGAAAGCCAATGCTGATTTAGCATGCTAACCAGAACTAATGTTTCAGCCACATTGTTTTGATGCGAACAGAAACTAACTTTTTTCCTCACCTCACAGTTCATGGGGTCAACGAGCAGAAGCAAAGCACACAGGAACTCTTTTCCGTGGATTGATTTGACATGACGTGTGATCAGTTTGCCTCAGGCGTTGCCAATGTTAGTAAAAGTTGTTAAGAGGTTGTCAAGGGTTTTTGGCAGATCAAGCATTGTACAACGCCGGAAGATCAGCAAGAGAGTCGAGTAATAAAGTAAACACTGATAACTTCCCACTGGCAGCAGCATGTCTAAAAGACAATCCATCAATATATCAGGCATGTCCTGAATTGATCAAGAAAATCAGGAGCACAGTTGTTGAAGGGGCTTTACGTGGACTTGGGTCTACCGCTACACGAAGCTCCAGATATAAATGTTTTTTACTTTGTGATTCTGCTGCAGCCTCATAAAGAAGTCTTTAAACTTTATCATTAAACCACAATACAGAGTAATGACTGTGTCCCAGTGTGTGCCAAAGCACAGGAGGCAAGATGTGTAAACAAACAGCACAAGCTCCACACACACGCACACACATGCACACACAGCATTGTTCAGGTGTGGTGTAATACTGTTACACATCTCTACCTCCTTGTCTTGGCAGTGTACATTTCGCCTCGGTTATTTACATGAACAGCAAGGTGTAGCAGTCCCCTCATGAGCAGCATGTAAAGAGGGACTTTGGATGAGCATAGTAAAACTTTCTGCATCAGTATGTATGAACCTGTGTAAACTGCACTGATACAACCCCCTCTGTGTGTGCTTCAAGGCCTTAGGTTGGTAAGTGAATCACTAATTCGCTAACAAACTGTCCCCAACCATACCGATGTATAGGTGTTTTTACACCACAGGAACTTTACCCTGGAACTAGGGACTTTAACCCTGAACTACATACATTTCAACCGGAGGAAACAGGGTCTAAATTTAGTTCAGGGGTAGATAATCTCCCCCCTGAAAAGCCCCTGCTTTGGGGGGTAGTACTTTTCAATGGTCCTGGGACTTTGGGTTGAACATAATGGTGTTTGTGGAGTTTACACAGTTGTTGAAACACAGAGGGAGTTCCTGGGAATGCATACTAGTTTAAATGTTATTAAGATTTCAAAATTTTATTAAATTATTTTTTTTTCTCCATACGTCACCAGCCTGATTTGCACATTCTACCCGGGACTTCAGCCTGCGGTCGAAACACAGACAACAATGGGGGCACAGGATAATTAATTAATTAATTCCAGGGAAAGTAGTTCTGGGGGATAAAAGACCCTGGAACTCTTGGTCAAAATGCATAGTGATGTCAGATTAACAGCCAGAAGGATTGGATGGCAACTTGTTAACCTTTAAATAGTCCTCGTCAAGAAGTAACGTCAACAGTGAGGGATAAAAATCACATGTTTAGAATAATGTAGCTGCGTGGGCCGATGTGTTGATGATTGATTGACTGCTTTTGACTGCATGCGATATGATCTTGTGTAATGTTGTTGAATTCTCAGTCAATTATCATTTGCTTGGTTTGTTAACACATGGGCCTCTTAACCTGTACTGTTAGGTTGTGTTTTAATGAGTGAACAGTAGTACTATGATATAACTGGTGTCAGATTTGTTTTGCGTAGTGGATTTGGTTTATGATTGACTTTAATGTGAGCCTTGGCACTGATTATTTATGTGGTGCGTATCAGTGTGTGTATATATGCAGGCGGTTGTGTCAGTCGTCAGTGTTAATAATCCAAGGTGCCTAAACCTGTGCCATGCCTGACGTTTATGCCCCCTATAAATAAACATCATGAGAATTAGCTGACGGCTTGTGGCAATATCTGCAGCACTCACTTCGTGGTTCTCTCATTTGACCCAGAAATTTGTAAATTGGGCAACTTAACAAGCTCTAATCATAAAAACAGCCATACTATCAAGCTAACAACAGCATTGCTCACCATTCACAAAAAGTGTGTTACATTACTGTATGTGCGTGTCATTTTAATTAAATTTGGACCTTGCTAATGACTTGTGCGTAGTTGGTATGTTTATAGTTTGTACTCTTGTATGTATTGTGTTCTTCTTATTTTCACACTTTACATTTTTGCACCTTAAGAAGAAAAAGAAAGCAAGATCAGTCACACCTGTTCTACTAGAACACAATCAGACCGTCATTGCGTCGTAATTTTCAGCCCTCAGTCTGTGCACTCTCAGTTCAGCTCAGCTCTAAAGACACATCTCTTTGTTCAAAATCAGAAAAGTGACACAGAGTCTCAGTACTTTTCCTTCCATCCACAATCATCATCAGACCCTCACAAAACCAAACTCTGTCATTGGTATTCTGGTCAGAAGAGGACGAGAGCCAAGTCCATTTCAGATCCAACACCAGGAGGAATTCCCTTTTTAATGATCCACCAACAACTGTGAGTCTTTCTGCAGACCAGGATCTGATCACTTAGATGGTTCATGGATGTAAGACTGACAGCAATGAAATGATTGAAGAGGTTTTTTATTTTACATGATCAATTTTAATTAGATAAAAATGTATCTAAAGAAAGAATGCCTACATGTACAAAGAAAAATCTTCAACACTATGAATGTGGCTGAAGAAATCCTTGTGACAACATAACTTGCAACTTTCTATTTTTATCAGTAAAATGGATGATCAGATTAAAACATAATAGTGTGGGATGCCATTTTTAAAGTTGTGCACACTGAAAATAACAGCAACATTTCTCCACATCTAGCTCTAAAATGTCATGAAAACACTGTGTGAATCACCTTTAGAACAATATGTGTGATCATTTTCAAATTTTTTGTTGTGACAAATATATTTAAGATAAATTCACTGTCAGATATAAATTCTAAAAGTCAAATGTAAAATCTAAATGTCAAATGTAAAATCTAAATGTCAAATGTAAAATCTAAATGTCAAATGTAAAATCTAAATGTTAAATGTTCCTCTGCGACCCTAAATATTTAACAAATTCACACCCAAGGTAAGCACCAATAAAACTAATAAAAGTTGCATAAAGCGATACAGGTATCCCAACCATAGCGTATCAATACTGACTCCTATGGGTTGCTAACAAGACTGCCTGTTGCCATAGTGTGCACTGATTTAGTAGAAAACAAAGGCACTTTTGGAGGCCATTAAGAGTGTTTAAAACAGTCAAAGTCCATACTGTCCCAGTAAGGTACTGAAGACTATGGTTGGGATATCCATATCAATTTATCAAGCTTTTATTTTGGTACTTCTGCTGGGTGGCAGTATGAATATGCATATTTGCTAAATATTTAGACTTGCAGAGCAATATTTAGCATTCAGATTTAACATTTAGATTTAACATTTAGCCTCTAGATTAATATTTAATACTCAGATTTAAAATTTAACAAGATTGATATTTAGCATTCAGATCTAACATTGATTTTATCTTAAATATATTCATCACAACAAATAATAAATATGAAAAAAGATAGCAAATATTGCTCTAACTGCGATGAAAAGTGACTTTTAAAAATTCACAACATTTTTAAGACATTTTAGAGCTAAATGTGGAGGAATGTTGCTGTTATATTTAGTGTGCACAACTTTACAAACAACGCCCCATATAATAGAGCCAACTTGTAATAACCTTGAATAAATGTTGATTCTAAGGGAGGACATTGAATATTCCTCCAACTCATTAATCAGACTTTAAATGTAGACACGATGTTCCTCTGAAGACTTTGATTTTCTGTTTGAGTTTTAAAAAAGTGAATGTAAACTCTGTTCACTTCTTAAAGTTGCTGTTGGTAGGAATGGTGCAAAAAACATTACTTTTTTTCTGCTGGGTTTGGAGAAAAGGTCATAATGCCCATCGGTACTCATCGGTACATGGAGTAATTTGAGACTATTGCGAAATCTCTGAGTTTTCCATCAAGCAATGTTATTATTCCCCTTGTTCCCGTTATGACGGACCAATCATAGCTAATCTCCAATCCTCTGTCATGATTGGATAAGAGGCGGCCCCTACAACGTCCTCTGAGTGGTTATGAGTCCAGCACTATCATGACTGCACACGCCGATCTATGATCTATCAATTGACACACTTTTTAACTGTATTTTAGATATTAAGTCATGGATGGCAGAGAACTTTTTACAGCTCAACCAGGACAAGACTCAGGTTTTAGTCATTGGTACTGGACCTCAGAGAGAGAAACTGAACACCAAACTCCAAGCACTGGCTCTAAAACCATGTGAGCAGGTAAAGAACCTGGGTGTGATCTTTGACTCACACCTCAGTTTTGAGCCACACATTAGAGAAATAACAAAAAAGGCTTTTTATCACCTAAAAAACATTTCCAAAGTGCGTCAGTTTCTCTCTCAAGCCAATGCAGAGACACTAGTTCATGCTTTTATAACCTGTAGAATTGATTATTGTAATGCTCTTCTTTCTGGTCTCCCCAAAAAGAACATCTCTCAGCTTCAGCTGCTCCAGAACTCGGCAGCTAGAATGCTGACGAAGACCAGAAAGAGAGCCCACATCACACCAATTTTAAAGTCTCTGCATTGGCTTCCAGTATCTTTTAGAATAGATTTTAAGATTATTTTATTGGTTTTTAAATCTCTTAATGGTCTTGGCCCTTCTTATTTATCAGATTTGCTTTTATCATATGAGCCAGTGAGAGCCCTCAGGTCTTCAGGTAGTGGACTTTTAATGTTACCAAAAGTAAAAACTAAGACCCACGGTGAGGCAGCTTTTTATTATTACGGCCCACGTCTGTGGAACACCCTGCCTGAGGATCTGAGGGCTGCCCAGAGCATAAATATTTTTAAAGGCAAACTCAAGACCTACCTTTTTAGTCTAGCTTTTAACTAAGTTTTATTTTTATTCTTAACAGTTTTATCTATTTATTTATTTATTTATTATCTATTTCAAATTTAGTCACTTTTATTCTACTTATTTGTTTATTTTAAGTCTCACATCTGATTTTCTTTTAATGGTTTAATATTTTAGTCTTTTATTATCTTAGAAATGTATTTTACTTTGGTGATTTTAATTTCCTGTTTTGAGTTTTAACATCTTATTTTACCTCCAGTGTTTCCTCATTAAGATGACATGAGAGCGTTTCCTCAGTTCGTTCAGCAAATTTTTATTTTTATTTTTATTTATTTATTTATTTTTTATTTTATTTATTTTAGTGTTTTTATTACTATTGTTGCATATTGTGTTGTTAGCCTTAGGATTATGGGGTGGGTTCGGGGTCGGGGCTGGGGCTGGGATCTTAATTTATTCTATTTTAAGCTGTTTTTCTTGTACAGCACTTTGTGTTACAATGTCATTGTATGAAAAGCGCTTTATAAATAAAGTCTGATTGATTGATTGATTGATGTTGGGGGGCTAAGAGGAAATCTGGTTGGGAGGGATAGTGTTGACATTCAAAGTCCCTCTCTGAACAGATGTTTACTCTGTGACTACCAACAGCAGCTTTAAATAACATTCAGGTTTTAAGAGAATTCTGGTGAGTATATTTTGGCTGAATCATGTTAAAACGTGTTCAACTGCAGGTAAGGGGAGATTGATTCCACCTGAGTCATTGTGGCAGTTTTACATATCTCCTCTCTGATTGGTCCAAAGAAGCAAGTATAGGGTTAAAAGGCAGAAACAGCATTCTATTGCTCTTAACTCAGACTGCTTACTTCATACATGCCAAGCCAACTGAAGTGCTTGCTGCAAACAAAAAACGGAACACTTCATGTACCTGAATGTTCCCACACCTACAGATTCTGCATTAGAAACTTTATTCTGAGACATGTGCTCTAAAATGTCTAATAATTATTCAGTAACTTTATGGGTTTGCCTCTACAAGCAACTAACTTTCTCTCGTGTACTTTATGAGTAAATTGTTGGTAAGCTTTTTTAAGCTTTAAGCTTTTTGCCTTAAAAGAAAAAAAAAATTAGTAATAATTATCAGTGTCCTCTTTTCCTCTCTTCCTCCAGCCTCTTCATGCTAACTTGCGGGTAGGATTAGCATCCTGCCTGGCACCTTCATTTCTTTGCCTGTTGGGCAGACATCCAGCCTCCTCGCTCTCTCGTCTACATCACAGACCAGAACCATAAATCTCCTCCACAAAGAACAGGTAAAAGTAGGCCACGCTGATACTTACACCCACAAACATGAATGCAGAGAGGCTAATCCATGCATGAATGCACATGCACAGGAGAAGATCAGGTTTTAAGGCACTACCATACCTTTATCACGTAAACACATTCACATAAACACACAGAGGTAGGCACATACATATACGCACACATCATCACACACACACACATTTTGTCACATCCTGTTCTGCTGTTCTACCCGTGTGGACTACAAAACCACAGGACACATCAAAATGAAAAACCAAGTTTTTTATTTCACGCTGAAGAGAAGGTGGCCCTCTTGGTTTGCATCCAGCCTCCCATGCCTCCCCCATCAATTAATCAGCAGATGTATTTTTAAAACAACTTGTGCTAGAACTTGATGGACTCTTTAAAAATGCATTGAGCACCAGAAGCAGAGCAGCTGCAGCGAGCGAGCTCAGCTGCGGAGGACGCTTGTGGTGGCAGCAACAAAGAAACAGCGGTGGCAACAGACGTCAGGACTGCGGGAGGGGAGACGGACACAAAGGTGAGACGCATGGAGAACACGCGGAGGGGTAATGAAAGGAAAGTATGAGAGGAAGAGAGAGGGGGACAAAGGTAGAGACAGACAGGCAAGGAGCCACGAAATGCAGAAAAAAGCAGCCAAGCAAAAGGAGGAGGAGACGCTTGAGTGTACCCGAGTGCGTGTGAACACAAGAGAGTGGCAGGGTATTTTTGGGGAGCTATTATTGGTACTTGAGCTATCCTTGGGGCTGAATGGGGAAGAGGCAGGATAGATGGATGCTAAATCAAATCCAATTTGAGTGCAATGACTGGTCACATAAGGACAAACCTACAATACCTGCGGCCTTTAATCTGCTGCAAGAAATCTGCCTGACTTTCCACATTAATGCTAATATCAGTCTTATAGTAACACTCCAGTAACTTCAGAATAAAACCCTTTATCCCGGGAGTCAGCCGAGCGCTCTGAAGCTCTTTCTTCTCCACAGATTTTGTTTTCTTTTTTAAAAATGGCGAACATCCAGCCATCAGGCTTTGTGTTTGAGGACAGCTTTGGATCACTGTTGGCAGTCTGCGCGAGTATTTGAAGGCAGCGAATCCCCCAGTTCCGTCAGATCTCCTCGTGCAGGTTTCTTCCATCTGTTTCACTGCTAAAGATGGGCTTCTGACGCAGCACTCCAGGTGCACTGTGGGCTGTGTGCACAAGTGTAAACACACATACACACACACAGACAATGCACACTGGCAGCCACCCACATGGACCTGCTCACTCATACAGACAACAGAAAGGCTAGAAAAGAGACACACACACACACACACACACACACACACACACACACACACACACACACACACACACACACACACACACCATGACACTCTCGTACTACTCATGCCACCAACTGTGATGTCCGGCTCTCAGTTTCTGTCCAGACGAGGCTCTCAAGTGTAGCACAGTGCAGTGTAGTGTACAGTAATATAGCAGCATCAAGCTGTGACTGAAGAAGCAGCAGGCACAGTTTAGTGGGATGTATTCAATTCAATTCAGTTGTGAAAATTAAAAGCTATTCCTTCTTGAGGGATCAACATTTTTTGGTATTTCTTTTAAACATAGTATTATTTTTAAATTGTGTTAAAGATGATTAAAAAATAAGTCCTTTGACAGTCCCAACATTTTGAGACAGTATCTTTATTTTCTCATGGTAACTCATTTCTGATGTTGATGGTTGATCTGCTGAGAACATTTAGTGTATTCGCATTCTCTAATATTCTATTTGGCCCTCTTTTAATCTTGTATAGGTGATATTCATGTTACATTAAAGTAGACAGCGCCACATATAGTGAGTGGAAAAGAGCACAATGAATGTGGCACTGGAAGCTAGCAGAGAAGCAGCGTCTATCATGAGTTGCTTTTGTAAGGATATGTTTAATGTTCTTCCTTTAATTGTAGTCTCTTTCCCTGTGTTTCATGTCTTGTGTTCTTTACTCCTTATGTATGTGTTTTCTCTCATGCTTCTCAGTTCAGTCTCTGTGTTTCCTGTTTTATTTTGAAATACTTGCTCCTTCTGTGTCTGGTTTAATTTACTTCCTGCCCTCGTGTTTCCCGCCATTTGAATCCACTTTTATTAGTTCCACCTGTGTCTCGTTGTCTCACCTGCATCTGATTGCCCCTGTCAGTGTTTCCTCCCTTCTGGGTCAGTTCATTGTGAGTCTTCTAGTATTCTCCACTGTTTCTTCTGTGAATTTTCTTTAAGTAAGTTTTAATTCCTGTTGTGTTTTTGTTAGTTAAACCTTTATGTTAGTCTGACTTTGGGTCCTCCTCTGTGTGTTTCACTTTAACGTGACAGATAAAACACAAGACAAAAATCCCAAACCAAACAAGATCAACTCATGACAGCATCAGTATTCAGCCTGAATGCTAAAACAGACAAAAAAATACTTCTTTTAAGAGCTGATGGGTGTACCAGAAGCAAGGTTTTCAGTGTCTCAAAAGCTGTTGTATGGTTGGTAGCTATCAAACTAGAAATAAACAGGAGGTAACAGCAGTTTTTCAGATGGTAAAATGAATACATACATTTTCATAATGACAATACATTACTACAGGTTCTGCTGAAATCAGGCACACATAGCACAGAGATCCAGCCGTAGAATGACCACGCTCACATAGTTTCTGGATGATTCACAAAGGATGAATTACAGCCCCTAATAACACCAAGAATAGTGCATCAGTTGCCACCGCTACCTGCTCCATTCCAAGGTCTGCTTTACAAAGCGTATGGCGCTCATGACACTCCAGTGCAAACACGGACATTAACTTCTGCAGCTCTGTGCAGTTTGCACTTGCTCTGCACCTCCAGCCTCTGGTGCACAGAGCTGCTCTTTCATGCTGACAGAGCTTTATTCAACCCACATTTGGATAATGAGCTGAATGATGTGGGACACTTTTTCTAATGTTTAATAAAAGGCCAGATTAAACAGATGTGATAGAAGTTTCACCATTTGTAACAATCTACCTCCCTGCAGCACATACAAGAGCAGCTCATCCAGATAGTCCCGCTCTCATTCCCATCCTGCATAATGGCTCCAGACTGTCTCCACACATGCAAAATAGCTCAGAAGCACAGAGACACTATTCACGCTGTGGTGCAGTTTGGGTTTGCATTTAACCCTTTGCGGTTGCTCTCTGAATCAGACTGTCTTTTTGTCGTGTTAACTTTGGTTTAGCAGGTGCAAAAGCTGTGCTATGTTTTTGTGGATTTGGCCGAATACAAAGTCTTCCTTCTCTCTGTATCCAAGGCAACAATGACATTGAGTGATGGCTTACTTGACAGTCATTCTTATGATTTCATGCCGTTCTGCTTTGTCTTTCACAAATGTCATCATTTTTCATTTGCAAATATAGCACATCTATTATAATGGCCTGTGCAGAATGATGTGATGTTAAGAGCTTCCTCTTATGATTTAATCAACACATTTCAGAATCAGGAGTAAACAGGTATTGTATGTCGTTTTTATACTGATACTGCATTCAAATTGTCTCCAGAAGCAGTAATTTACTGTGTGTATTCCTACCAAAGTACCTACTGACATACTGAAACATCAATAAAAAATATCTTTCCATCTCTACATCATCTCCATCACGACCGAATAACTGAACTGTTCAATGTTTATCTAAATGTCAAACCCATGAACCAGTGAAACACTGCAGCTTTTATTTAAAGCTCCACAGGAAATGTATCATGTTAACAGCCCATCATTTTATGTAGTCACAAAGAGTGTTAGTTTATATGTGGTATATAGTTTATGATGATGTATCTGTATTTCTAGCTGTTTAGGACCTGTGTGCTGCTCCTTGATTTCAGACAGTGAGTCAGACTCACTATTGCCATCAACAGCAACCGGTGTTTCTAAATCAGGACTGAGATCTTACAGATTTAATGTGAACAAAGCGCAAACTGAAGGATTTACCGACAGACTGAGCAAACTGAGTGTCAGAAAGTAGACTTACCGGGAAGTAGAGCAGTAAAGCCCCTACCAAGATGGCTTCCAAGAGAATGAGACCGGATGTGCGGATGCTCTGTATACATGAGGAAAGAGAACAACACAAATCAATCAGTTAATTGATCATACAGGGAACATGATGCATTTATAGTTTGTGTTAACATTAACCACACTTTGCAAACCAATTTGACTTTGTTTACCTACAGAGCCCGTGATACAGTGTTTGGCAATGTTAAATAAATTGAGCTAAAATGTGATCTTTTTGTTAAGTTTGAAGTTAAATTACAGGTTAAATAACTAGACAATGAGTCACTACATAGTGCATGTGTTACTCTTTAGATCCAGTTCCAGTATATCCAACATCAGTGTGTTTATGCAGAGAATTATGGAGGACTTCAAGTTGCAGCTTCTGTGCCACTGCAGGCAGTAGAAAAAAAAAAGCATTGCTATTTTTAAGCAAAACAATCACAAGAAGGAGGTAAATATCTGTTGTTTCTTTCTCTCCCTTAAAACAAGAATTTGAGTGACTACAGCATTTTCTTGGTTGGTTTTAATTACCCACATTATCTCCTGTAAGATTTTTTTTATGCAAATTCAAAGAGCTCCTGGGACGTTTCCTGTGAACTGATGAAATGTAAGAGATAAGGAGGCTACACCACAATAATCTATATATAACACACGGGGGAGAAATTGAACTCCACTTTGCCGGAGGATTGGTTGTGATTATCCTATATTTAAAGAATTTTATATTTCCCTTTTTCTTTTTTTTTAAATGTAGATGGTGTGAAATAACGACTCTTCAGTGCTGTGTGGACTCCATGTGTGGAGGATGCTGAATATCCTACTGTATGTGCATTAAGAAGAAAACACAACATAAGCAGAGGACAGGTTGTCTTTAATTCAGCTTAACTCTCTGAAGGGGTCCTCTTAACAGTCCTTGTGTTATGAAACATCAATGTTGATCATTTACAGTGTTCTTACTTTATAATCACTGTGAACTGAGGAACAGCTAGCTTTCTGCAATAAAACCTGGTATGACATGTTGGACTGTTTGACATATTTAGAATTTTGAAGTACAGAGGGCGAGCATGTGACCCCACTTTCACCCATGACCCCTCACCTTCCTCCTTATGATACGGTTACTGCATAATTCAAAGAGCTTCCTGTGGATTGATAGTATTTTATTTCAACAGAGTTCTGAGTTGCAAAAAAAGACAGCCTATTCCCAGAGAGCACCAACCAGGATTTCAACGATGATATTTCAAGACTGAACATCTAAAACCTGTTTTCATCCAGCCTGAGTACAGCTACAAAATCTTCTTGTGAGAAAAAACGACATGGTTTTTGTAGTTCTGATTATTTGTACATGAAACAGTTATAAGGGTGATGAAAATGATGTTTGTGTCAGCAAAGAAGAAATTGCAATGTACTTCGTTTTTCAGAGAAAAATACCAACTATGATGATTTCTAGGCGGTGTGATGGAAAGGATAAAGTAAACTGTACATGCACCGATGCTGAGGATGCTGACATAAGTTCTTCATACCTAATGGGTGAGTACTTAAGAAAGACCTAGAAGGCAAACAGTGGTGAAGAGCAGATTTGTGGTAATAAAAGTTGTATCAAATCAGGCATTTATCCTGCAATTTTTCCAAGATTGTACAAGATGCTACTTGTAAATCATCATCAATGTGTGTGCGAATGTGTATTAGAAAGGATTTCTCTGTGAAATCTGTGAATGGATGTCAATCAGTGTCTTCAAATAGACTCAGAAAATGTTCACTCTTTAACCAGTTTTCAACATGGACGCCTTTTAAATGTTGTTTCAACAGAATAATGCTCACTGGGTTTGAACATGTCTGAAACTCAAGTAGCAGATTACTTCTAGTCCCAAGGATGAGACAAGCTCCTATTTCCCATACTACATTTAATTATTGGCTCATTTATCCCAGACTTCCTGTCTCAATGCATCTCAGTGCGTCTGCTCAGGAAAAACAGGGAGGCCTAATATGTTCAATATGAAACTATTTGAAAGTATGAAAGCATGTTGAGGCACTCTAAACAATTTAAAAGCCTTTATTGTCACAGCATGGCTTTGTAAGCCTGAAAACAAACTCAGACTTGTTTTGGCATCAATTATTCTTTAGAGATCTGAACAGATGTGAAGGAACAGCAGACCTCTTTACAATGTTATTCTACCCTCAGTTTTCCTCTTCTTGTATGTAAATATTTACTTATCATATCAGTTAAAAAATCCTGATGAAAACAAACCCTGACAGTGATTACAGAACAAGAATGGAGCACTGAGATTGAAGGACTTTGTATCTACTAATTAAAGATGGTCTAAACTGGTCACAGTACATGAATGGATTTAATATGCTTCCTCATTTGTCAGAATCATCAGCACCCTCGCTCCACACTGACTGTGTGCACTCAGCCACTAGAAACAGTTATGAGCTGTTTGGAAGTATCAAGGTTATTAATCCCTCCAATTAGTACAATATGATTTTATTATTGCACAACAAGCTGCAGCACAGTTTGTGATCGCTTTGCTTACCTTTGTATTTTGGCTTAGTATCCCTGACAGCAGATTAATTTACAGGAAATGTAATCCTAATCCTAAATAGTCCATAGTTCTCTGTAAATTTAATTAACTTAGAGGTGATAGGTCTATCTATCTTTCACCTCTAAACACCCTGACTTAACAGCACGACTACACACTATTAAAAGAAAAATAATAATGAACCTTACATCAACTTTTTCAGTTTGTTATGACCTTCAAGTAAGTAACCTTCCGTTGATTTTTGCTTGTTAGAGTCCCTCCAATCATGCAGCACTAACCCTCCCTCTTTTTTAAAATGTAAATCTGTGAAAGCCGTTGAAGTCAGTTCATTAAATGCTTTTAAAGTTCAGAGACTTCCTTAACCCTCCTGTTATGTTTGTTTCTCTGGAACAAGCAATATTGTTCCTGGGTCAATTTGACCCGGGGCATATTCAATTATCCAAAAGGGTCAGAACCCCAAAAAATCCCAATACACATTTTTTTAATCAAATTTTTAACTCCATTACTAACCATTTAAATCAAGATTTGGCCAATGAGGGTTCTTTTATTCTCACAGAACATGATTCAAAGAGGACAACTCACTCGTTTGTCATTAAAATTAATGTTAAAACTTTTTTTAATGTACATTGGAAACCCCTAAATATAAATACATTAGTTTTAAATGGCATAGATTTGTGTTTATTTTTTTTTAGTTATGATTTTTATTTTTTTTTAATGAAGTGATGTTGATAAATTAACATGAGTCCTCTTCTGTCACATGCTGCCCAGATTTTGATGCTGCATTTAGCTGGTTTGGAAGGAATATATTGCCTAAAATAGACTTTTAAAAGGGTCAATTTGACCCGCAACATAACAGGAGGGTTAACAAACATATATTTGCAACAGGCCTCCATGTTTTTCCTGAGTATAGATGCACTGAGATACATTGAGACAGGAAGTCTAGGATACATGAGCCAATAATGAAATGCAGTATGGGAAATGTTTCAACCAACATTATTGGAGTTTGTTTTATCCTTGGGGCGAGAAGTAATCTGCTGCTTGGATTTCACACATTTTCAAACACAGTGAGCATTTTTTTGTTGAAACAACGTTTAAAAGCCGTCCATGGCCACCGTTGAAAACTGATTAAAAAGTGACCATTTTCAGGATCTATTTTGTAGACACTGATTAATGTCCTTTCACAGATTTCACAGAGAAATCTGCTTCTTTCAAAAGATTCATTATACATTCACACACATATTGAAGAGTAACATCTTGTGTTAAAGCTAAAACAATTGGGAAATGCTCTATCCAACATTATCAGAGTTTCTTTTATCCTTGGAACTGAAAGTAATCTGCTGCTTGATTTTTTTTTTTCAAACCCAGCAACATGTTTCTGTTGAAACAATATTTCAAAGACATCCATGGCCACCATAGAAAACTGATTACAAAGTGAACCTTTTCTAGCATCTAATTGAAGACAATGATTTGCATCCTGTCACAAGATTCCTTACACATTCTTGTAAGTGCTTTACAAGTAGCATCTCAATTACAGCTCAAACTGTTGTAATGCAAACTAAATACTAAAATGAATATGGTATTAGTGCTTCAGAATGTCATTTAGAGGGCTGCAATCAGTTTTAAAAGCCACCTGGTTTCTCTGCGTTCAAAGCATAAAATCTTTTTCGGTAAAAGCTGAATGCAAGCCCCAGAGCTGTGCGTGGTTTTATCCGCCCATCATAAGTGAACAGATAAGTTTCCAAAGTTATATCATTGCAGGAAGAGGAGACTAAAGATCTTAATTTGTGTTTATCTTTAACCAAGAAGCATTAATTTCCCTTTAGACCCTCTTTCTGCCACCCTTAGTTTTAGAATCATTTACCATATAAGGACGTCTCCCCTACCCCTGCCAAGCCAAGGGCAGTCTGACACTGGCAAAGGCCGTGAAGGTAGTGATTAGATTTGTCCTTGGATTTCTGTGCTCCCCCCTACAAACCCTCACCTTGTTCTTCCTGAAGTGGTAGACCACCACCATGCCGGCCAGGTCCAGCACCATGCACAGACCCTGGAAGGAGGCCACAGAGAGTCGCAGAGCTCCATCCTCCTGTACCAGACAGGGCGTGTCGTCTCGGCAGTACGGACAGCCTTCTCGACATGGCATACACTTAGTGGACACGTCTGAGGTCTCGTCTCTGTTTGAGCCCAGCTCCTTACCTGAAGATTGGGAGAAGAGAACCAGATGATTAATGTCTCATATACTTTCAAACTCTGTGTGCCTGCAGACTTTAAGTATTTGCACTCCTCAGGGACATTAATAAAGCTTTTTGACGATTATAAATGATATCAGTCGAGAACAAAATGTTGATTCAGAAGAGGATTTTCAAGGACTGTGGATGTAACTAATTTGCACTAATTTGTCACTCTGACTTCTTTTTCAGTACTCTTAATCAGTTTGAGGGACTCCAATAAATCATGATAGTTACAAGAAACTGTCTTTAATTAGGCAGATGAGGAAATAATGAAAGGAGGAACTAATATTATGGCAGCAGTCTCTACATCACTGCAGTCTGTGTAATTGTTGTTACACTAGCATGTGGCATACTGAAACCAGGGCCAAGATACATTTTCTACTCATTCAAGTGATCATATCTAGATGTGTTCAGTCAGAAACCTGAATCCAATCCATTACATTTGAAAATCATTGTCAAAAATATAATTTCCTCTTCCTGCAGTGTGTCTGCTTCGGTTGAATTTAGAGTCAATCTTAACTTTAAATCCTCAGTTTTCACCACACACACTCTTCATGTGCAGCTCGTCTTAAAAATCATGCTTGATAAGCATATCATTCTTCTGCAGACTCTGAGCACGTACAGTATGCACACACTGCTGTCGTTGTTCAGTGCTTCAGTCGAGCCTCATTCAAAAGGAACTGCTGAAAGTGCTGAAATGATGGTTCGAATAGTAGACTGGTAGATGTTTGAATATGTTGAATTTATGGAAAAATTAAGGAGTCAGTGATGAGCAAAGTAATAACATAAAGTGGTTTTGATTTTTAAGTTAGTCACTCCATGTAGAGAATAAAGTAATAACAATGACTGCATTGAAACAATAAATGAAAACTGATCCGCACAGTCTGTTTGTGTATCTCTTTAAAAGTAAAATTAGTTGTTAGGTGTGATACAAACAAAGTGGAGCTATAACGGGAGATATTGGGAATAATACAAGTGAGAAACACACTGGTCCACATTGCAAAATTCAACAAGATGAGGTCTACATCAAAAATTGTTTCACATGATAAAAGTAAAACATAAAATCTGTTCTACAACAATCTCAAAAACCTCCATGTCTTATTTTTGTGTGCACTTTTAAGACGCTGCCTCTTCACTTCAGTTTCCACCTGTCGTCTCTTTAAAGGTGCCCAAATTGGATAATGAGACAAATCTCCCATCTGTAGAAGGTTCCTGTCAAGCTTCCTGTCTGTCGGTTTGCTTCCTTCACAGCTCAAATGATCAACACTTATCTTTGACTGGATACTCCTGCATTATGTGTGCATATCTAAATAAAGTGTTTGTTTACATCCTCACTCCCTGGAGGATTTTTAGAGGATGGAGCAAAATACAGAAGAGAAAAAACATGAAGTAGCTGTTTCTCTGCTTGGGGTCTGATGTCACATTACGCAGCAGCAAGTCAGACGAGCTCTGAGGTGTGATCTTGTAGAAAGTCTGTAGTAACAAAAACATGTTTCTCACTGTTTGTCTTAAAAGCTGCTGCTGGGTTTAATTCTGATTTTTTTTGCTGAATTGTAATTACACTGTGTTCAAATCATACTTGCCCTGCTTGAAGCTGCTGCAGAGCTCACCTTGCCCAATTACACTCTAACAGCAAACTCAAGCCCTGAGGAGTTAAAAAAACTGTTTGTTTCTTTATTAATTTTTTAATTTTTAATGTTATGATTCATGTTTTGTCTACTAAACTGTACCATGTTGAGTCATGGCCCACACTTTCATTGAAGATTTTTGTGCAAGGAAATCTTTGGATTAACCCAAACCCACATGACGTTAGACAAAAAGTGAGGTTTAGTGAATATTGCGTTGGTCATCCTTTTCATACCTATACCTAAAGTACATCTATGCACCCATCATCCATCCATCTACTCAGCCATTCATCATCCATCTATTCAAGATTCATCCATCTGTCTTCCTATCACCGAGAATGGATGGTTGGTTAGAAAGTTTGGGAAGGCCTTGCCAAACTTTCTTACCAACCATCCATTCTCTCCCCAACCATATATTTATCCACCTATTTATCCATTATCCATCCATTTACCCATTCATCCATCAATCCATCCATCTACCCATTCATCCATCCATCAATTTACCCATTCATCCATCCATGTACCCTTCCATTTACCCATTCATCCATCCATCCATCCATCCATCCATCCATCCATCCATCCACCCATCCATCCATCCATCCATCCATCCATCCATCCATCCATCTATCCATCCATCCATAAACCCATCCATAAACCCATATATCAAGTCTTTGGACAGTCCAGATGAAGTGTCTACGAACACCCACAAAACTTAGTTGTGACATTCTAATAAAAATGTCATGTTTCAAGAATCCCACTTCAAATTTCAAGGAGCACGTTTGTTATTGCAGGCACTGTTTTCCCCCTCAATTCAATCCCTTCTCCCCTTTGATGTCTGTCCTTTTGGCCTGTTGCTAGGGAACAAAACAAAATGTGTTTCCAGTCGGCTCTATCTGGATGCATGAGGAATAACAGACAGGTTTCAGGTCGTCGGCTAATGTGACCCAATCTGAGCTGCAGTGATTTTTAATGACAGGGGTCTGTATGGGGTTTGGAAGATGAGGTTTTGACAGACTGAGCCGTTTGACTACTGACCTCATCACGCTGCATTACAATAAAGCCCCAGCATCAGACCCACGGGATGCTCTGCTGTCGGAGTCAGGGATGAAAATCAACACAGTTTGCTGATTATGTGGCTCCTCAGGGCTAAGCTTTCTGCCGAGGACACTGTAGTGCTCTCAGTCAACATGTCAGAATACAGGCATTCAGATCCAAAGCACGAACAGGGAGGTAAAATTAGGATACACCAAGACAAAAGAAGTCACATCAGTGGAGAACAGGTTGAAGTTCAGTTGTGCCATATTCACATATTAATTATGTCTGCTGCATCTCAATAAGAAAATAAGAACGATGAAAATGTCAATTGGCTATTTAATTAACCTCTCTTGCTTTTTAACAACTTAGCAAACTAAGCTTTGGATTTTTCTCTTTGTTTGCAGACGTTTGGAGGATAAACAACCCTGATAATTAGTATCCGAAAAAGCTTTCACAAAACTGGGGAGACAAAAGCAACATTTTAAGGAATTGATCGAGCAGTCTCCGGTTGTAAACATTACCATTCACAGAAAGCAGCTGCAAGTTATTTGCTAAATAATAATTTTATGAAGGTTACATTATAATTGGACCTTCAGGACTATAACGTCTTTCTGTAAGCAGCTGAATGCCAGCAACTGAACCTTTTCTTTTCAAAAAGTGAGGCATGCTACTTGAAAATGAAACCATAAATCCACCCGGGTCTTTATTAAGTGCGTGTTTGTTTTTAAGACCAGGCTTCAAACTTTTCTTTTTGATAAAGCTCATAGTTAGAGCTGGCTCAGGCTTGAACCAGCTCTTAGTTACCCTGCTATAAGCTTAGACTGCCATGGGCACTGGCAATCTCTCTCTCTGTCCGCATGACACTAACTTCAAATCTTCTCCCGTTAATTACTAACCATAGATCTTCCTGGGTGTTCCTGAGGCTTCTTGTCTTGAAGGTTCCTCTGTTCAACTGCTGTCGACGGCCTGCTGATGTGGGCCTGCCTTACTCCGGCTGTTACAACTATTAACATTCGTTTCATCATCATAATCACTTGACTCCTACTGCAGTGATTGATATTATTCCTATCCCTGTTATCATCATCATCATTATTGAAAATGCTAATACCAGACCTGTTAATAGTAAGATCAGTTTGATCATACTTTTATCATCATAATGTCTGTATGAGCTGTTACTGTTACTGTTGTTGTTGTTCCATCTCTTTATCCCCTTTGCAATCCCAACTCTCTTAAGGAAGATGGCTGTTCAACATGAGTCTGGTTCTGCTCAAGGTTTCTGCCTGTCGGAAGTTTGTCCACACTATGGCTGTGCTGCAAAGTGCTCTCCTAATGGTGGATTAAGATGGGATGTGATTGAATCTTATTCTGTTTTAATTTTTAGTCTCTGTAAATGATATGGTAAATGGTAAATGTACCTACATAGCACGTTTCCAGTCTTTCTGACCACCCAAAACACTTTTACACTACTTGTCACATTCATGCAACCACACCCAATCACTTACTGATAGCAGATAGTATCATTCACACACCACTGAACAACAGCAGGAGTAGTTTAGGGCTCAGTCTCTTGCTCAAGGATACTTTGGCATGTGACTGCCTGAGCTGGGATCGAACCACCAACCTTTCCATTGATAGACGGCCAACTCTACCCACTGAGCCATAGCCATCCCAATATTAAAGTGTGTTAACACTTTTTGTTAAGTGAATTTTTCTCTTTTTTTAAAGTTGAAGATCAACTTATAATAAAGCACATTTTTAAGGTTAAACTAGACAAAAATAAATTAAACAAAGATGAGAAACAGATTTACTGAGAGCAAAAAAAGCACAATAGCCATGTGTAGCAGGGAATCAGGGTTTTTACAGTACTGATGATCTTAACCTGAAATCTGCTCCATGTGGACTAATAAATCAAATTTATTCGGCATCATTAGTGTGAACATGTATGTTGTTAGAAAGCTGAGATGTTGAGGTGGCATCTAACCCACATACAAAACTTAACAACAAAAGTTTAGATTTTAAAACTTGTCCCATGCTCTGATCATGTTTTTCCAATTACACTCTCTCCATGAAATTTAATTAGTCGACTTCCATTACTCAGCATTGAAGTTCTCCTACTCCTCAACTGATATTATAAAGTTACCCTCACTTCCTATCTCTCTTTTATGTAGTATGTGCTCACTCCACTTTATTCTTGGAGGCCTGTGTACAGTTTGGAGTCAGATTTGGGACTTGGCTGAGTTCTGTATGCTGAGATGAAGACTCTGAATATGCTTGACCCAGATCTAGATTTCAGAGTTTCTTTTCTTACAAATGTACCAGTGTAATTTCTCAGCTGTGGGTATCTTAAGAAATCTTTGTTGGCCAGGCCACACTGCTCCTTCGAGTCTTGGAAGATTTTCCAAATAGACATACAAACCTTCGTAGGACAGAACAGACAAACTAGTAACACACACGTTTTTGTATTTAGTGAGTGGACAGACAAAAAGTGTCTTCAGTTGGAAGAGGAGGAAGAAGAAGAAGAAAAAGAAAGTGGATGTTGTGCTCAAAATAAGTTTTTGATGGTAAAACCCCTTCATGTACCACAAGAGCTTCTTGTCCTTGAAGGCCAAGAAAAATGTGAAAAAGCAGAATATGAGTTTCTTTTGTTAAGATTAGTTTATTGTTCTTTCTGTGTTAATTGTGGTCTTTTCCCTGTGTTTCATGTTTTGTGTTATTTATTCCTTGTGTATGTATTTTCTCTTGTGTTTCTTAGTTCAGTCTCGTGTGTTTCCTGTTTTAATTTGTAGTTATTTCCCCCTTTGTATCTGGTGTGGTGTTTCCCTCCAGTTTGATTGCACCCATAAGTTCCACCTGTGTTTCGTTGGCTCACCTGTGTCTGATTGCCCCTCTCAGTATTTAGTCTCTGGGGCTATCCCATTAAGCGCACTTGATCGCACTTGCACACTTGGGCGTTTGGCGTTCATGCACTTAGTGTCAGTGCGCAAGTGTATCCCGTTATCGTTTAGCTTTATTGTGGTTAGGCTAAAATTTGGGTCTGCTTTTGTTTAAAGCTCTTATTCGAAAATGATAACTGAGTGTTAAATCTGGTATTATGTGAGTGTGAGAATGGAAAGGTGTGGCAACTGTTTTAAGGCTTGCATAACTCAGTGAACTGTCAATGTCAGTGCCACTACGCCTTTGTTCAGTTAGTGAATATGTCCTCCGTCTGTGATTCAGGTGACACCTGTGGTTCAGAATAAAAACATAGTAGAAATTTCCATAAAAAGAACAATCAAACTCCTTTGACTGAAGTTTGTCAGTTCATAACCTCTCTTGCCAACGGATACACCTTCAAAGATGAGAAGAATTTCAAACAAAGTGTGTGGCTGTCAACTTGACAAAGGAGGCTTTTTATCAGTTTTTTTCTAAAATCCCAAAAGCTTGCTTTTAAAAGAGACAAAGTGTTGATCTGACAGCTCTTTGTATTGTGTATTTAAATAACAAAGGAATCTTTTAACCTACTTTTGAAGCCATTGAGCGCCACTCGGCTTGGGTGGTAGAATCCTCTCCTGCACTGACACTTGTACTTGTCCAACACAAATCCATGGCCCACGATGGGAGTGCACTGGAGGAAGAACACACACAAAAAAGACAAGTGAGGATAAACAGAGAAAAAAAATCTGTGTTTCTGTGTTTTGTTTGTAACCAACAAGAAAATCACAGGAGGGAGCTGTACGGGGGCAGAAGTGAGAAGCTGAAAAAGGAAATCGCATAATTGTGAAACAACAGGATGGAGAGCGATGATCAGACAAGATGGTGACTCAGCCAACGCAGCTCTGTTGAGCTTCTTCACTCCAAAACTAAGAGAGAGTATAGAGGAAAACATTTTCTAGTTGTTGTGATTATTGGATTAAAAAGAAAGATATTATGACAAAACAACAACATACTCTGTCAGAAGCTAAACAATTAGGATGTCCAAGATTCTCAATTATGCTGTTTGTGACAAAAAACATTGTGTATTTTAGACTTTAATATCTGGAGGAAAAACTTTAGGCTCTGAAAGGTTTAATGTTTTTGAGCATTTTCAAGCAGCAACCTCTGGCCGCGAGAATTGAAGCCAATGCAGAAGTGTTAAAAACTGCAGTTTCTCGAGCGTCCGCTTGAGGCTGGCTCTGGAAGTACGGAAAACCACATACACACAAATTCAACAAAGCCAATCTTTACAGCAGAAATAAACATGTTTACAGCCTGGTACAAAAAACGAGACGAGTCTGAATTGCTGATTTATCAAATGGTACACACTGTACAGGGAGTGAATTTTTTCATAATGTGGCAATTTCAAAGATATTAAGATTACAAGTTTGACATTATTAGAGGCACAGCTGACTTGATTGACAGGCGGGAACACTGTAGCTGTTTGCGAGGAGGCTCAAAGCCCGCCTCTTTACCTCACACTAGCTTGACAGCAGTTAGGTTGTGTTCAATTTGGCTCCTGCAGATGAGTAGCTTCAGAAACAGATGGGTGATGCCACGGATACTACGTCCATTATTTATACAGTCTATGATAGTTTTACATGCCAAATTCAAGATCCTGACATACATTAAAGAAGAAAAATAATTGAAGTAAGGTTTAAAAGTGGAGTTAACAAATGTATTTGAATTAAAGGGACAGTGTAGAACTGGGAATATTTTGTGATATCTAGCAGTCAGATTCTAGATAAAACCATGAACTGTATAAAACCAAGCAGCAACCTCCAGTCTTAAAATATGAAGCCCATGTGGAAGTGCGAGAAAACTTCAGCTCAACAAGCGTCCACTTGAGGCTGGCTGCAGAAACACTGGAAACCGCATTCACGCCCATTCAAAAAAGACGATCTTTGCAGTGATGATAAACATGTTTGCAGCCTGGTTCAAAAACGGTTTGGGCCTGAACAGCTAATTTCTCAATTTGACGCAGAAGGCTTAAAGGCTACAGTGTGCCTGCCTGTAAGTCAAGTTGGCCATGTACTTCATTGTGATAAATCCGTAACAGAAATGTCTTCAAAGCTAAAGAGAAAAAAATTCTGTACAGTCTGTACAGTGTGTGCCAACAGAGAAATTAGCTATTCAGACCAAGATCGTTTTGCGCACTAGGCTGTAGACGTGATGTAAAAATTGGCCTTACTTTAATGCCCTCATGGCCAGTCTGAAGTGGACACTAGGGGAATCGCTGTTTTAGCACTTCTGCAATGGCTTCCTATTTCAGCACTGCAGGTTGTGAGTTGATTGAAATGCTTCCTTGCTCATTCCTCCCTGCTGAAGCAACAGTGGCATTCAAGGACAAGAAGCTGCTGTCACGCATGACAAGTATGATCCTCAAATTGTCAAGATTTTACCATCAACAAGAACTATCAATGTAAATTATGTTGTGCACAAATAAAACCACTCTTCTTCAACATCCTTCAGTTGACGTATTTTGCAAAGCCACACACAAAATACCAAAACACATATGCTACTAATTTGTCCTTTCTGTGCTACTGTAGGAACATGGTGGTTCAGGGACCCACTCCTTATGTAAATATAAAAGGCTCAATATAAAAGGCTCAAAAAACAAAATTATTTTTATATTCAGGTCATTATATTCCATTTCTGCCAAGTCTATTCTACTAGCTGCTAAATATTATCTATCTATACTAATCTCCTCACTGGTGTGCCCAGTCCCAATCTCCATCCTAAAGTTTCAACACTAAAACCCTCACAGACTTTGATGACGTCAGGTGAGAAGTGCGTGACTTCTCGAGTCCATGAGAGCTTAACATGGTAGTCTAACAGTAATTTATTTATCTCCATAAACAGATATTGTTATTCAACTGCAGCTAACATCTATTGTGGATCAAAGATTTCACCTTGAGCGATAAATAAGCTTGACGCTGTGTAACAAAACAAAACCCCATCAGCTTACTTTTTCCAACTTCCTTGAATGCATCAGAAATGATTGATCAGACCTGGATTCAACAAACATTTTAAAAGTTGTTTTTACTCTCCTCTTTGAGACAGACTTGACAAAGTTTGCATTTTTATTTTTTACAACTTGCTTCACGATGTTATTTTGGCAAACTTTATACCCATTAACTATGAATAGATCTCAGGAAAATGGTTTCTTTTTGGGCTCATGTGGCTGAAGTATGCCAAAGAGAAGCCTCTGTGTAACTTGCTGTAAACTGTTAAACTGACATACACTTGAAACAGGTGAACGGTCACTACTTTGGAATGTAATGAACAAAAAATGACAACTGCACAGGAAAGGAAGTCTTGGCTGGAACCCTAGAACACTATCGCTAAAATTAGTAACACCATGTGTGTTTTTTACCCGATAAAATATACCCAATAAAAAGTACTTGTCATCAAAATATATAAAAAATATGACAATACATGACAAATTACAGCTGTGTTCTTTTCTTTTAAACTGTGCCATATCTAAAAAAATGAAAAAAAAAAAAATTACTATGGGGGGACACCATAAAAATGCTCCAAAATTACAGAAAATTTGGAATTTGGGACCAAAAATGTCTAAAACAAAAAATGATGAAAATGGAAACTTGGTGTTTGGTCCACCCATTCCTGGGACATTTGAGACTTCCCTGGTGAAGGCACAGTCTCCCTGACACACAAACAGCTGCAGGAGAGAGAAACAAAAAAGGGTGAAAATCACCCGAGCAAGTGCCTGTAGGATAAAGTGGGTTTTGGAGCAGGGAAACACCCACGCCTTCAAAGACGTCAAAGACGATGCTGAAGCTACCCAGGGACCCATGACACTCCGCAACATAATGAAAATCATGTGAATGTGTTTGCTCGGGTGAAAATCACCCGGCGATAGTGTTCTAGGATTAATGCTAACCACCAGTTACACCGTATCTACTGAGAGAACAGCATCCATTCCTAGAGGCATGAAACTCATAGTCAAGGACAGACGAGGATCTCTAATTATATTACCTGTAAACTATATGTGCCCTGAAATAATTACTAAGAAAATGCTAATCTCCACTGTGTATTTTGTGTCTATGTTGCAGGATTTGTATATTTTAGCAAAAGCCTGAGGAAAATATCAATCCTTTAAATAATTAGCTCAAAACAAAACTACAAATACAAATAAAAGTGACTAAAGTATATTATGGAGCTACTTACAAATAAACTCATTTCATTCTTATGTTTCTTGCATGGGATTTTTGTGGTCTTTATTAAATACTGCTTCAAAATACAAACATTTTGTTTACATTCAATTGGGGGCTGGACAATCAAGCCACATTCGGTCACCAAGTTCTCAACAAACTCTGGGTGAGTTCCATGGGGGAGCCTACAGACTCACAGAAAGTGTGTAATTTGGCATTGAAAAGCCTGCATCTGAGCCCTCACACACCTGATGTGACAGTGACAGCACTATAAGCTCTCACACACTTACTGGGAACACACCTCAAAGTCCCTGCAGCTGTGAGTGTGGAGATTTGGATGTAGCCATGGATTCAGACTTTCAATCTCATCCTGTTTCAAAGTTACGTGTCATTTCTTAGAGTGACCCATTCCTCATTTTAAACCATCTAAAGCCCTCACAGACTCACACACACACACACTGAGTAAGGTCCATGAGGGTTTAGTGCTTGGACTTTATGTTGGATATTGGGACTGGGCTCTGGCTTCTGATTGATTAGTCCAGTGACAGGCAATAATAGAGCGTTGTTGTGACGCTGATGAAGTGTAGAGGACGGTTATAAGAAAGTTTCCCTTCTCTACCCCGCTGGAATTCATATAATTGTGATCCAGCCCTCAGCACAGCAAAGTGAAGCTTTAAATCAGAAACAGAGACAGCCAGAGATAAATCTTAAAAAACTGAATGGTTGACATGTTATCATGAGATTGTAATCATAGCTGCTGCAGACATAGAAAAAGCCTATGTTTTTTTTCCTCCAACATTCATTAATAAATTCAACTTTTCTGTCTCCACAATCTGCCTCAACAAGCCTCTCGAGCAAATACGAGCACTCTCGTGTTAAAGCCTGCAAATATTTACACTTGTAGGAAAACATTGTTGAGCTCTGGATGAAACATTGAGACTAACAGCGGGATTAGAGCCGTTTACCAGCAGAGCATGTGTAACATTTATAATGCAAAAGGCTAAACATGTGACTCCAGTGTTTCACAGATGCATCATCTGTTCTGTAACCAAGGACCTGGAAAACTATCAATATATTTGTTTTGTGTTGTCACTTCCTGTTAATGATTATGCGTCTTAATGCCAATGTTTGTGGTCTCAGTTAATGAACTTGTGTTGCTCAGTCTCTTCTTCATTTTCTACGTGTGCAGCAGCAGACACCCCTCTTCTGAACACTCCTGCTGTCAGGGGAAATCACACGGCTTTGCCGAGTAACAGGGAAACTAATTAATATCTAAATTAAGAATTAAGGGTTTGTTTGCAGGATTTAAGAGTGTCTGCATAAACCCAGCTCGCATTGATGACTGTGGAGCTACACAGGCTTACGTACCATCTGGAGAGAAAAACACACTCACCACTCTCCGTAAAGCTGCCTCATATGAACACACACATGCTAAAATAAAGCTGCGATACATGTGACATGAACATTCATAAATAGTGCAGTTCATTGCGTGCTTACAGTAAAAAACAGTGTACCTCCTTTGGGACAGCTGCTGGAGAGAGCTGTGGGACTATATTCATACTTCATGAATCAGTGACGGACACAGATTGAGTCATTTTATTTTTCTGATATTTGAAGCTGAGCTCATGTTGAAAAAATAGAGTGACATTTGGGGAAATAAGACTATTCACTTTCTCACTGGGAAAAACAACAAAATGTATTCTGGTGTCTGTGCCTGTGGAGCTACGTGTGGAGCAAGGAGGCCAATTACTTCACATTTAAAAAAAATGAAAAACCACATGAACTCTCGTTTTACTCACAACAACAACTCGGAAAGACGGAATACATTTTGGCACACAACTTGCAAAGTTAAAAAATGTAATGTCATATTAAACATAAACATGGTGTGAAAAAAGAAAATGTTGGGATGATGGTTAAACACCTCTTATGAATTACACATCAACACTATGCTAGTTGGTAATTGTTAAAGTTGAAAAGAGTGAATCTTTTATTAGTGTCCATATTGCCACAACATTGGAACTTAAAGGCACTGTGAGAAGTTTTCATGTTGTGTTGATTCTGGTGACGCCTCTGGACAGAATCGGTAGTCCTTATTGTTTTCGGTATGAAGACTGCATTTCCCATGAGCAGCATCACCAACTATCACAAAGCTGTGTCTCTGACTGATACTCATACTTGTTGTTGAAGCAAATTAATGAATACAGTTATTATTTTAAACATTACTTTTCTTTCTTTAAGTTAACTTTTTACCGGATGCAGCGATGAGGTAATGTGTTGATTTGTAGCTACGTAAAATTATTAACTGCAACGTAATGAGGACTAAACTTCGTAAACACTGATTTATTACAGTCAGATAGCTTGCAAAAGGTGAGCAGGCGTACTGGTTGAATGTCACCTTCACAGCCCTGGTGTCATGATGTGTGCCTGGTGTCATATGCACACATTCACATGCTTGTATAAACATTAAATCCTGTTCATAGCCATTTTGATCTCTTACCGGGCAAAGCCCTTGTTGTAGAGTTTCTCTATCTAAAACAACACTTCAACAGAAAGCATAATACATCTTTTTGCTAACCCTGCTCCAGTTTCAGCCATGAGTACAGAACACTGTCTGAAAAGAGAACTAAACTAAAGAATAAAAAACTTCTCCTCTCTCACAAACTTTCTTCTCTCTAACAAACTTTACCAGCAGAGTTCTTGACACTGACACTTCCAGGAGATTGGAGGATATAGACTTGGCTTTTTTATACAAAATTCTACCCGAACGCAGACATTCAGTGTAAAGAAATAAATGGTCTTGTTGCTGTTTATCCCATTTTACTGTGTTGGTCGTGAAGAGGTATATCAGTATAAGAGTGTGACTTTAGATCAGTTAAAAACTCCTCTCAGTGCCTTTAAAGGTTGTATAGACACAAACGTTTGATGAATGACTGTTTTATTCTAGAAATGGGAAAAATCTGTTGAGCACTGAAGACAGCGTTAGCTTAGCACAGCAAAACAGCTAGGCTGGCTAGACCAACTAGGTATTGTAGCACTTCTAAAGCTTGGTGATTTTCAATGTGTATCCCATTTTGGTGAGTGTGCCTGTTCAATGTTTTTGGAACTTCATGCTGGCTGTTCCCTCCTGTTCTTTGCTAAGCTAAGGTAACCTCCTCTGCCTGCAGCTTTATATACTGTATGTTGCATTCAGGCAGTGTTGGCAGAATTGCAGGAAAAGGAAACCTTTTCTTGACCGTGATTTCCGACAATATTCCCAGAGAGTCAACCTCACTGCAAACCTTGTCGCCACAATGCTAAATATCCATTCAGCATAAGAAAGGCTGTTTTGCCTTGTTGCTTCTAGTTGAACCTTTTAAAGTGAAACCAGATTCAACCAAAACAATCTAAGGACAGGACTTTGTGCTAATTTTTACAACAATTTGTTGAAAACATTGAAGTTGTGTGAGATACCATCGTACTGTGAAAAATTCCAAAGAACTCCAAATTAGAAACTCAGAGGTTGATGTGATTTATTTCTTCTCACGTGGCTGCTAAACACCACTGATAATAGTTCAGCATTAGTAGACTTAAGCATAGTTCCTCACAGAGCATCTCATGTAATTCCCCCGAATTATAACATGGAAATAGGTTGGTAATGACAGAGATGACAGGAAATTGAAGAAGGGTTGGTCTCCTGTTTGACTCAAACTGCCCCTTAAAATGGATTTATGAAACTGATAATTAGATGATTCCCTGCAGAGCTTCACTTTGATGTTAAATTAATTTACATTTGAAAGGGACAGGAGCTGTGAGCATTATCCAAATCCACTGCAAACATATTTGAGTTTGGTATTTCAGTGGTACCCTCCTGTCATTTCTTAAGTTTATTTTTCTTAACGGGAAGACTTCCTCTCGCTAAAGCTTTTCTCTTAACTTCTGCTCAGATCTGCTGTTTTTCAAAGCTGACAAACAGCCCCAAATCTCTGAGTTGGGAGGCTGCTGCAGTGGCTGTGGGCTGAGGAGGATTTAACTGTCTGAACTGTAGCGAAAATAGTTGACAGAATAAACAGATTCTGCAGATCATTGCTCCAGTGTTGCACCACTAAAGACATTAAAGCCCAGGAGTCATGATGCATGTTTCCACCTGTGCAAAAAGAAAAAAAGCTTTACACCTTTGAGAATTCATCTCTTGTTTTTGACTTTATTTTAATGTTTGACGTTTTTACCGACTGAAGATTAAGCTGTGAAATGTGAGCAAAGTCAGATGGGGGTCCTATCATCTATTTTGGGTATAGCTTCAATAAGACAACAGCTAAAAAACAAGAAACCATGTGAGGGGGAATGCAGTGAACTAGTGATTATGCAAATTAGACTACAGACAGGCCGAGCAGGGGAAACGGGAATTCTGCAAGAATATTTATGCTGACATTTCTATCCTCTTCTGTTTTTCGTAGGTTTGCAGTTGACACAACTTTCACTGTACGCAATACCTGAGAATCCAGAGATGTTTTGGCAGAATATTTTTAAGTATGACCTATAAATGATGAAATCTGTGCTGGATATTTACTAAAAATCTGGAGAATATCAAATCTAAAATGGGACCAACCATGATAATGTGGAGTTTTCATATGTGACTGATACTGTATAATAGTGTCACACATGTTGCATTTCTGATGTAAACTCAGTATTTTTATGCTTCATTGACAAAGATTGATGATATGCCACAGATTTGGTAATATTCCGGCCTAATACTGAGTCTACACATGTCAAGATGTGTGTAATTTAAACATAAATGAGGCACATGTAACAATTTAACATCATCATATCATCACTTCTGGTCATGGTTTAAGTTACAGCGTAGGAATCAGCCTAGATTTAAGCCTGGTTTATACTTTGGCGTCCGTAATACGTTAAGCTCTAAATTAACATAATACATTGCGGGACTGGAAACAGGCGACTAGGGATGCACCAATCCTACTTTTTAGGTCCCGATATCGATACCTGGGCTTTGGTATCTGCCGATACCGATACTAGCCGATCCGTCGAAACAGTAGCGCTGCACATGTCGCAAGTTTCTGTCGCAGTTGTTAGCAAAAGAAGCGTGACACGCACCAAAACTGCAGAGCCTCGTAGTTATCTTCCATCATGCTCCGCCGGGCAAAAATGCACAGACCGGCCGGTGCTGATGACGTAGGAGACGCACATGGCTGTTGTAAACACAGAAACGCATAGAACTGAGATTAATAGATCTGCCATATGGATCGGCACTATATATCGGCCCCTTGTCACCGATATCCAATCTAGCTTTTTGAGTCTGATCTGGCCGATATCCGATATCAGGATTGGATCGGTGCATCCCTACAGGTGACCCAACTATCAGAGACCACACTGCCCTGAAGCGTTTTGCCAGAGTATTGCTGTCCGACACAGACACGTCAACGCACAAGTATGTATTTCTCACGTCCGCATTGGCCACTTTGGCGTAGGGTCAACGGAGGACTATAAACCAGGCTTTTGACATGCTCTCACCAGCTCTGCTGCTGTGCCTGAATTGCAGGACAGGATTTTGCTTTACTTTTCGCCGTAGATGGTTGGCGCCCCGTGCCTGACAAGTGTTATTATTTTTAGACTACCAAGACCAGACACAAACAAATGTTTTTGCCACAGTGTCAACAGGCAGAGGTCAGACTCCTTTACCCTGATTGATTTGATTTCACGTGTGATCATGGCCTCATTTTTGCTGTTAAAATTACTGGGGTTATAGTGGGGGTTTTAACAAATGAATCAAGTATGGAAAGCAGCCAGATGACTAAAATAAGTTGATCATCCAAAACATCTGTGAATTTTTATTATGAGCTGTTGTGAATCATATGTTGAATATGTTGTTTGAGCTTCAAGGATGATGGCCTCCAAAGGGATCATTTTCATCATCAGCCTTCATAAAAAAGATTGACTGTCCCTGAGGATGTTTTACATTCACATACAGCCATTGTGAAGCCCCTGTTCGGTGTCTGTAGATGATAAATTGGATTTGCCCATTATTACAAACCACAAAAGGAAATGTGAAAAATCCATTACATTAAAAACACCTCAAATGGATGAATTCTGTTGACAGTTACAGCTACAACAATTTGCATAAATTTGTTTTTTGATGTTTCAGCATTCCTATATTCTACATCATTTCACTTTTAGGGATTATGATGAAAAATAACTTAGTCTTATGAGTCATTAAAAAAGTCTGAGGATCAGCAGGTTCAGCAGGATCTCTGTAAAGCTGTGCTAACATCATTACAGTAATATCACAAAATGACAATTTCCACCTTATCCTAGTTTAGTGTATTAGCATGTTAATCTTTGCAAATGATCACTTAAAGCAGTTTTTGTTAGGAATGGTATAAAAAAGGTTACTTTTTTTTGCCGAATTTGGAGAAAAGGTCATAATGCCCATCGGTACTCATTGGTAAGTGAAGTAATTTGAGACTATTGCGAAATCTCTGCGTTTTTAACATAAAGTCTATGTGGCCAAGGTGATATAAGAAAAGTCAGGGGGTCACAAGAGGAAGAATACATTCTCAGGGCACCTCTGACATCAGTAGGAAACAAACTGATCGTAACTCATCCAGTAATGAAATAAATATTTCAATCTGGACGAAAGCACTGGAACAGCAGGGCAGCATTTTTAGCTAAGCCATTCGCATGGGTTGCATCCCCCACTCTCCTGTGTTCCCTAGATAAGTTTTATCTCAATATGACATACTGAAGACACATCCAAAAGGTTCTCACCAATATTTATGCCCTAGTTCAAATGTTCTGGGTATGATTTCCTTGGTCAGTAAATCACCTATAGAGCTTATAGCCTGCTTATAACACTTCCTAGAAAACTGTATCATCAGATTTACTGTCAACACAGTTTTCTTGACTTTAGACATTGATATCTCCAAAGAAGCCAGACATATGTTTACTATTCAAGCGGCATTGAAAACATTGTCTTCTTTTGTTCTCTTGCAGCTTGCGCTATCACACCTCCCCCACACACACATAGCTCTCACCTGGGAATATTGGACCCTGGGAATTCAACAACAGCTGAGAGTGAGTCTTCCAGATTCACCATATCTATGCAAATACAGCAGGTTCTCACACTCACGTAAGACTTCTCTCTCCACAGAAAACCATGAATAGAAATCATAAGACCCCACACTGCAAAAATAAGAGAGTGAAAGACGAGTGGAATAGTCTAGAGAACAGCTTGGCTGGTTGTTGTTTTGAGTCTAATAGCTGGGTTGATAAATGCAGCTGTCCTCCGGGCAGGCAAGTTATGTTTCATGGTTTGGGAGTTTCTAAGGTCAAATGTCCTCACAGTTGGAATATATCTGATGCTGTTACCGCAACCAGCATTCATCTATGTCCAAATATAGCAACAGAATAAAGAATATTTTAAATGTGCCATGTCAAGATATTAACTTTTTTGTGACCAAATTAGTATCGAAAATATAAATAGGAATCAAACAAATAAAAAATAACAAACAAAGTTGCTCCTGATGCAAATCTGTGTGTTAATATTTGTTTGTGCTCTCAGGAGATGAGCATACTTTTGAATTTAAAGTCTACAAAACATGATCTGGGGCACTACTCAAAGGTAAAACATGCTCTCTTTTTTTTTTTTTGCTCTTGGCCAGGACAGGACTGCAGGAGCATCTGGTGAGCTGAGGACACAGACTCCCCAAGGACCATACACACAGCTGGAGTCCAACTTTGAAACGTTCAACATTTGCTTGGTGAAAATGATGGGAGATGGACACAGGAAGGTGGATCCACACATCTTAAACATTTTAAAAGGCAGTGTTAAGAAAGGAATCTCTGTGAGTACGTCTATTACATTCCTGCTTTCACTCCCAAGCTATCAAAAATGTCAAAAATCCTGTCGCTGGCTCAAAGTCAAAAATGTCATACCCTCCAGGTACTTCTCCAGGGTTAATCCTGGATTGCCTTTTTCTAGCTCATTGTTTGGCTGTGGTGTTGATATCAGGGGATGGACACAAAGGAATACTTAGAGGTGATGGTCTGGGGTGACAGATGGTCAGACTAAAGGTGCTTTTTGACCAGAAGTACCAGGTAAAAGTTCCTGGTACTTCTGGTCAAACAGCACCTTTAGTCTGACCATCTTTATTTGAAAAAGCTCTCCAGACATTGCATATTGATTATTGCTGACTCAACTTTGGAACTTCAACAAGTCAGACATAACATTATGGCCACTGACAGGTGAAGTGAATAACATTGATAGTCTCTTTATAAGGGCACCTGTCAGAGGGTGGGATATGTCCGGCAGTAAGTGAACTTTGTACTTGAAGCTGATTTGTTGGAGGAAGGGAGAATGGGCAAGCTGAAGAATATGAGTGACATTGACAAGGGCCAAATTGTGATGGCTAGACGGCTAGGACAGAGCATCTCCAAAACTGCAGCTCTTGTGGGGTGTCCCTGCTCTGCAGTGGTCAGCCCCTATCAAAGTGATCCAAGGAAGGAAAACCAGTGGACCTGTGAAAATGTCAAAGGCGCCCAAGACTTCATGATGTCCCATGTGGTTGAGTCCAACTGAGACTTTACAGGAGCCTAAATCACTGAAATAGTTCATGTTGGTTCAGATAGAAAAGGTGTCAAAACACAGAGCATCCTAGCTGCAGACCTACACAGTATTAAGTAGCTGATCAGAATGATGAGGCTGATATTTAGAAGCATAGAGAAACAGCCCAAGCTATTTGACAAGCTGGAAGAGGAAACATACTGCTGCTTCATTCATTATATCTTGATACCTTTCATTCTTACACTCTCAATTCACCCACTCCAAAATTCACACATATAGCACTACAAAAGATAATCGCAGGAACTTCCTAATCCCAAACACACACACTGTCACTAATAGAAACATAAACAGGCACCATCTTTATTCAATACAACCTTACTTTCTGCTTACTCTAAAGGAAGTGGAGTCTCATTAAGATAAGATGGTACCCAGGGACTCTGAGGGTGGCAGGGATGAAATATGATGCTTCTTTTGGACTTTTATTGGACTCTGTGCTTCTGTATTGTTGCATTTATTAAACCTGTCTACTATCCCAGGTGCATTTTAAAGTGAAGCAAATGAGAGTGGAAAACAATTAATCGCCCAGGGCTCCTGGACCCCTACTAATTTCAAACTTGTGTGAGAGGAGTTAGACTTTTGTTTCCAGCCAGCAAACATGGTTTGAATCCAAACTTCTCTCAGAAATAAATCAAGTAGTATTATATATTATACCTATGTGTAGTATAATGTCAAAAACATCAATATCAGGTTGATAAGGACAATCAAAACTAGATCAGTGTCACCAAATTCCCTTAACCAGCCTCATCACATCGCACATCGATCCATATGTCATCTATCACGGCTCTACATTTCACAGAAAAATCATACACACATGCAGGAAAGCACAAACACACACACACACACACACACACACACACACACACACACGCAGGGACTTAAACAGTGCCAAGGCCAGTCTCGTTTTTCCTCAGCCTCAATAAAAGTCGTATAAAACTGCCGTTTGACGTGTCTACGTTTGATGGATCACCTTCATCTCTCCGCAGGCGGAGAGTGTGAAAGTATTTTATAATTGCACCTTTCTTTGGATGCAGTAGTGGCTTTTAATTCCACTTTTTATAACATTGACTGACAGGGTTCAAGGTTGCATTGTCAATCTCAGGAAGCTGAAGTTAAAGACTTATCTTTTAAGGAGGACACACCACAGAAGACAGTGTTTTATTAAAGAGCCAAGACCTGATCCCAGCAGTTCCTCAGACCTTGTGTAGTTCATCAGAGGGACTTCTTTCATTAAAATGCTAATTCTGAGGGAAAGGATACCTGCCATACAGTTTGTGGTGCTTTTTGAATTACAGCAGCGGTGAAAAAAAATTCTATATTGACTCTGTATCTGAGGTGCCCTATTTTCTGAGAGCACACACACACTCACATACACACACTCTCTCTCTCATACACATACAAACACACACACACACACACACACACACACACACACACACACACACACACACACACACACACACACAAGGAAACTCCCTTTGTTTCTTTTTTTAACCTGTCATGTTTTGATCATTACTTTTTCATGAGTAGTGAGATTTTGATCTGCTTTGTATCCAGATGACATCCGTCTTCTTAATGCTACTTGAAAAACTCTGAGTGATGATTGTTTCCTTCAGATGAGGCATCAAACAACCAGCGGCCATAAAACTAAAACAGTGGTTAACATTTCCTTTCCATTTTTGCATAATATTGCATTTGTGCTTGTAAAACATTGCTGGGGAGAGGGATGTTCTTTCCGACTTGTTCAGCCTGCTGCCGCAGCAACCTCACCTCATAAATGCCAAAAATGAAGGATGTAAAAAGGGATGGTTTAAGAAAAAGGCTATACAACAGATCATTAGATGCCATTGTGCTTTATATAAAAATATTCTTCCCACTGGGTGAGTCCTACACAGACTGAGGCAGCAAAAACCAAACAATAATTGTCTGTTACTCACCCATGTATGCCCCTCATGTTTGAACTACAGCCTGTGTTACCTTGAGCCGTTTTCTCATCTTACTATTTGATAATAAACTGTGAAAATGACACCAAGATGGGGGTTGTAAGGAGAATAAAAGAAAGCGAGAGATGAAGGGAAAGAGCACTCGATGCCCCTTAGAGATCTATAAATACGCTGAAAGCATTAAACCCTAAAAGCATTACAATCACACTGTCCCCCGGAGGCTGAATCTGCCTGCTGCTGTTTCAAAAGCCCACCAAACACTGAGACAGAGCATGTCTGAGGAGACGAGACCTTGAACTAAAGCCTGTCTGGAATTTCTCCATCAATGGAGGACGCAAAAAGTGCAGCACATAGACGGTTATTGATTGGTGGCTTGTTGTGGTTGCAGTGCTGTGACAAGAGATGGGCTTTTTGCGAAACCGCCTATACTAGCAGTGTGTACGGAATGGATTTGGTCAAAATTCAGTATGTAGTATGTGAACAAGGGTGAAATCTGTAGTATGCAAAAACTACCCGGACGTCGTACTGATTCGGGAAAATGTCTCAGTATGCAACAGGTCAGTCTCCCTCACGTACTCTTTCCCACAATGCACAGCTCCATAAGCTCTAATGTTATCCTTCTTCTTTTTTCCATTTATGACGGTTGGCACTCAATTTTTAGGTGCATTACCCCCACCTACTGTGTTGGAGTTGTACCAGACATTCAACAGTCCCATTCATATACAGTGAAGTAATGCGAAGGAAACGCTAGTAACTTCCAGTATTTACAGAGGCGACGCCCATCTCACAGTGGCTATCAGCGGCCGTTGTTTACTTCCACTTTCCAAAACAGACCAGCAACGCCTGGCCTGGCATCCTGCAAAACAGATCCAACAGAACAGTCATACTACAGACTACCTTCAAAAGCAGTATGCAGTATTCAGTACGTACTGCATACTACATTCAAAGGTTCTATGTATCAGGGCGGTTTCCAAAACAGCAGGAGTCAGCAGGAGGCATAATGTTAATTTCTCTGCCTCATAAAAGGACATTAGCAAAGACAGCAGAGGGGACAGGAATGTAAATGAGGAAATTCATTTAGGTTAGTTAAGTTGTTAAAATGTTGCTGCCAGCTTTTGGAAAAGTGTCAGGAGTCAAATTCAAGTCCCACTTGGCATTTTAAGACTTGTGAGATGAAGCCTCAACGTTCCCACACAGACATCTGGGTGGGTGGTCTCAAGCTCCCTGCGTAGACTCGGCTGGGAGGCCTCAGTCAATTAAGATCCAACTGCTGCCGCCAACTTGACAGGCTCTTACATTTTGTGGTGGCAGCCACTGAGCTGCAGGCAACAGATTAGAAAGTGAATAGTGTTTCTCAGTGGAGGATGAATCCTCCCTGACGAGTGTCCCTCTCTGCTGTCACCCCCCACACTACCCCCCGGTCTCATCCTCTTCTCCATCCTATATGACTCCTTGTCCTTCTGTTACCCTTCCTAACTTTATGCGACAATGTAGGAGTCATCGTCCTAATTTAAGATCAAAGACGGAAAAAGCTGGACCTTAAACTCTGCGGTATGGATGCACCACTTCTCTTAGATTTTGATCCAAATTGCTAGAAACGTTGTTTAATCAATATCTTGTTAACAAGCGCATTACTTATGAAATATTTTTGGTAGGGTTATGATCTTCATGTAGGAAATGAGCAGAAAGCAGCCTTTAAAGAGTCAAAACACTCATTAGAATTTAGCATTAACTTCAAAGAGGCAGGTTTTGGGGAGAGTAGAGAAAATCAAAGCAGAAAAGGTTGAGATGTCTGAGATTTTAGCCTCCAGTTTGGATGAAGAATAAATATCCATTTATAGAACACCGCCTGGACACGTTTTCGCGCAGGATGGTAGGAACTTATTAAAGAAGACTCTTGAATCACGACAGCAGGTTTAGTCCTGGGTATTAGTACCAAATGCCTTCAAGGCATCGAGCAAAACAACCCAGTGCCAAGTATTACACTTACGGATTTCTCCATCGGTCTGTTTTGTACATAGAGTGTAAGAGTTTATAGTATAAAACATGACTAAAGTACCAGCAACTGATGGATTTGTTCCTGAAAAGGCTTCTTGAAGCCCAACAATGGCAGTCGCATAGTGGGAGTGATGTCTCAATCTAACTTTTGGTGAACATAGACACAGACAAAGAGGTGGAGTTGAGGCAGGCCTTTAGCTCCCTGGAAAACACTGACAACGCACCCACCTTTCTGTCAACTGAACCATGCCCTTCATTATGCAAATGTATGTATAACTCTTAGCCTTTATAGTCTCTTAACTGCAGTAATACAGAAAGATCCACACGGATATGAGCTACATGGACCAAAGCTTTTTTTTTGCTGTAAAAATTGTCTTTTAATGCGGGACTTCATGGGTCTTTCTGGGCTTTTGGAGTGAGCTTCAAGTGGTCAGTTTGTTGCACTTTTGCACTTGCTTCCTTTTTGAATATTGGGAGTTAGGGCTGGCGATACATGGATAAATTGGATTTGTGCTTAATGATGATTTAAAAAAAAAAATCTGTATTTTATCTTAAACTTTTTTCACCACTCCTCGTTCACCCTCCCCCTTGTTGGCTGTGGGATACCAAAATGCTACAAGTTTCTCCTTTCTCGCATCACTTTTTAAACGCCCTGTCCCAGTTTGTTTCCTTTCTGACGAGTCGACTCATTTGAATTTGATGGAATATCTAATTTCGTTATTATCAAAATGAGTTTCAGATGTCTGAGCTCCAAACCATCATATATTCCAGTAAAACTCAGCTTCATCCAGCCCTCCTTTAAAAGGTCTTATTGTTATTCATAAGGCAGCATCAGTGTCACAATATAATTCAGACCATTAGCTTCTTGTTACTTCAGGGTGATAATATAAGACATAAATACTGTAATTTAGCCTAAACTCAGACAAGAAAGCCCCACACACTGAGACATTAGTCTGCAGTATCAGTCCACTGAATGTTTTATTAAGGCATGAAGTTATTACAAAGTCTCTTTTTAATAAAAAATGTTTATGGTCAGTGCGCCAGAGCAAGTGATAAAGCAAAGCCTGACACTAAACTTCTATGTGTGGTCCTACACTATTGATGTGCTTTTCATATTAATAAAAGGTCAAGCTATAAAACTCCAATATGAGGCAGTGCTGTGCTCACTGTGAGCTCCTGCTTTCTGGAAGGCTTTGATAGATCTGGCTTTGTTTCAGTCCCCATTAAAAGCAGCTTGTTGCAGTCTGCAGCGTCTAAATGTACCGTATAAGAAGAACATAACACCTTGCAGCGGCGAACTGTATATGTTTTGCTGAGTGGGCTCGTTTGGAAAGAAACCCCTCAGTGTTACAGTCATGGAGGTGTGTAGGATCACTCCAGATGGTAATAGGCTTTAATAGATTCAGTATATGCAAAGACACAATGTGAATTCATGCTCTGTTCCCTGCAGCCCCCTGAAGAGAGGAGACATGTTTCTGAATATTGAGGGAAATGTGCAGCTACAGGGAAGGACTGTTTCTTTTTCCACAGCTAAACTGCAAAGCTGGCATCTTTAAATTAAGGTTTTATTTACCTTACTCTGACCTTTCCTTTAAATGCAGTTCTGAATGCCAAGGCTAATGGTCTCTTTGATGATGAAAAACAGAAAAAACACTCACGCACATTTTCAGTTGGTGTACACATACTCTTAAGTCTTCCTCCCAGCCCTCACTGTACAGCTTCAAACTCCCTGAGGAAAAATGGAGAGCCTCTGGCAGAACAAAACACAAAGAGGGGAGTGAAACAAGGAAAGACAGAGCAGAACGGGTTATTTTCTGTCTCCCCATGCTCCTCAAGTTACTGTTGTGTTTTTTTACCTGCTGGATGAGGTAGAAAACAAGTCTTTCTTGTGAGTGTCTGCTTCCATGACAAACTGTGAGTGACACATCTTAAAAGAAATGTCAAAATTCAGCATATTTCTTCAACGTAAATATCCATTACTGCTTACGTTCAGCACATGCTGCTGTATAGCTGCCTCTCCTTACATACAGAATTTATACTTACTATTGAAGATTAAATCCTCTTAGTTCTCAGCAATGTGCCAAAGATGATAAGGATAGCAAAAGCAGCACAGCAAGACATAAACAAATATTTCATTTATGTCCCTTTCTTCACCCCGTGCAGCCTGAGTCTGCAGAGCTACAGCCTGCTTCTCTGGCAGCAGGGCAGAGAAAGGCCACACGTGTCCAGGTGATTAAATTTTCAGAATAAAAGGGTCTCACACATCACCAGCAGCGGCTATAAATATTGGTATTTTTTCTTTGTCAGATTGTGCTTTTTCTGCGTCCACATCCACAAATGAGGGGTGCAGAGAGAGCGTGTGCCGCGAAGAAGCTGCACTGATAACAGCCGAGGTCACGGATTTATGCCGAGGAGGATGTTTCTGCAGCCTTTAAAGTAGGAGAAAAAGATGAGGAGGATTTCTCAATTATAGCTTGGTCAGATGAAATGATGATTTAGTGTGTAAAGCTGTCAAAAAAAAAGCAGGGGAGGATCATTTCTGGCTCGTCTTTCTGCCCTCCTCAGAGCAGCTAATTGGCTTTAAGAGGAGACAGAAAGGGAGTTAGGGTGATTGAAAAGGCAAAAAAAATGGAGAACAAAAGTGTAAAAGAGAGATGAAGAGAGACTTTGAGAGGCGAAGATATAGAGGGACATTTGGGTGAATTTGAATAGCTGTGGAAACTGAGAGTGTGTAAAAGAGCCGGAAAAAGCAGAAGAGGAAGGCTGGCTGATTGAGGAGAGAGAGCGATGGGAGACACAGAGGGGGTAACCCTGCTTGGCTGTCACAGCAGTTTATACTCATTAGCAGAGCTCTGCCTTTGAAGCCCTTTATCTCCAGCCAGCGGCACGTTTCACAGGACAGAGCAGGAGAAGAGGAAACACACACGCATATGCAAACATACAGCACACACATTAAGATGCTAACTTCTATTTAAAAAGCAAACAAAAAGAAAAAAAATACACAATCTCTCCAAAAGCATCCAGTCAGAAATCACCCACAGTAGTCACTCTTCAAGTCCTCGTCTAATTATATAAGCCGTGAGTCCTTATGTAAGATGCTTCCCCTACCACTGACTATCCATAATACATGAAGTCTTGTATTTGGTTCATGGTGACACATCCTACCTTCTTCTTCTGCCTCGTTGTATCTGGGCAGACCAGAAGAAGAAACACTAGAAGAAGAGGACTACGTGTAAAAAACATGAGCAGAATTTGAGGAGGACGGAAGACAAGACAAAGAAAAAGAAGCTGTAGGTAGAAGCAAGTACAAGACCAAGAAGACAGGTGACAGTAACCAGGAATGTGATGAAAATAAAGGGAGGAAAGAGGATGAACTGTTGAACTTTTTAAATAGATATAAACCACAAATGATATGCACATTTTTCTATGAGTTAGTCTCCAAACCCAGCCAGCTTATTTATCTGCTTGTTTCCTCAGCTCTCTAGAGCGTTTCAGAATATCTCATGCTACAGTGCATTCAGGCAATTTTTAGAAAACTGTACAAACAGGAAAAGCTCCTTTTGTAATAACTCAGGGCCGGATTTCCTCAACGTTTGTATTGTTTTTGTGCCCGCTTACACTGTGCAAATGAACCCCAAAGACAACGTCTTATCCAAAGCGCAAAGGGTTAAATGCGCCACAAACTTTGTTGCAGTGCTAATAGCGTCACTGTGCTCTGGAGTTGTTTGCATACATTTCGAATGAGTCTCATTACAACAAGTCTTTGTTTCAGAGATATCTGTTAATGCAGTAAGAGTGACATTTTTAGAGTCTCCTGTTAGCTGGTGGTAACTGCACAACAGTATTTACAAGTGTTGTTACATTCATCTTTCCGCTGATAATGACAACAATTCCACCTGGATGATCTGAAAATAATATGGCTGTACATAAAATCTGTCCAAATGACTATCCGAAACACAACCACCACACAAACAGGCTGTGCTGTTACACAAAACACAGCATGAAGTAAGCTGGATATAAACTATGAACTTGTGTCATATCTGTTAAGAATCAACCTCACAATAAACCACCTTTCCATCCAGTCATCATGTATATCATGTATATGTGGATAGAATCAGGCACTGCCAGGATGAGAGCGCACAGCATAGCTCTGTGCAGCAAAAGGTGGAGATGATGACAGCTCATCTCCAAAACCGGAGCAAATTGCACAGAGCTGTGAAACTTAATGGGTGTGTCTGTGCTTGAGCCATAGACTGTATAAAATATGGATCCGTGACGTCACCCATCTGTTTCTGAAGCCCTGTTTTGAGGCCAATCGGCGGCGGCGGCCATATTGCTGCTGTCAAGCGATTGTGACGTAAAGAGGCGGGCTTTAAGCCTCCTAGCCAACACCTACAGCATTCCCACCTGTCAATCAAGTCAGCTGTGCCTCTCATTGGAAGAATCGTAATCTCAATATCTTCGAAATTGCCGCGTTAGAAAAAATTTGGCCCCCGTACAATGTGTGCCAATCGAGAAATTAGCTATCTGAACTACACTCGTCTTTTGTACCAGGCTGTAAACATGTTTATTTCTGCTGTAAAGATCGGCTTTTTTGAATTTGTGTGTATGTGGTTTACGATACTTCTGGAGCCAGCCTCAAGTGGATCCTTGATGAACTGCAGTTTTTAACACTTCCGCATTGGCCTCATATTTTTAGACCAGAGGTTGCCGCTTGGTTCTGACCAATCAGAATCAAGCATCTTACAGAGCCGAAAGATCAGTAAAAAAAAACGGTAATAAAAGCCGATACTTAATGTCTAAAAAACTAAGTCATACCCAAAGGTTTTGTGTCTCAGCCCTGAAAAATATGTCAACAAATCAGTCCCCAAAAAGAAAATAATTTTGGACACCAGCACCAAAAGGCAGGGAGAAAAATATTTGTGTGCCAAATTCAACACAAACAGAAAGTTCCTCACAGGAGCTTTAAGCAATAAAAGAGGGGAGAAAAACTGTAACCATAACAGCCATTCAGATGCAGATTGACTGAGCGATCACATTACAGTAATAAAAAAAAGAGAGCAGTGATGGTAATACCCTGCACAGTCTGCAGAACACATGATGCTCCGTCATATTACCGCAGACTGTCTCATTATTATCTTTCTCTGTAAGACAAAGCCTCGGGGTGTGTTTGTACCCGACGGGGAAAGCAATAAACCTCACATTGACTATCCACAACTTATTTCATGGAAAAATGTACTTCGAGAGATTTAAAAACAAACCTTTTTTTAATGGGAACATTTTCTTTGTTACATTGTCAATAATGAGCCAAAAAAGAGCCTCTGTTCTTCTTATTAAAGTTTCCTCTATAATTGTAGGATTGCGTGTGTGTACTGAGACATTGTTTAAGCAGTCAAATCATTTCTGTTAGAAGCCTGCGACTCTGATTTGAGTCAGAAAATTGAGGTGAAGGCTAGAAAGCAAAAAACCAGAGGACTGGTAATGTGCTGGTTCAATAACTGCAATAAGCGAATGATTAAAGTCAGTAGGGGAGAGGATGTAAGAAGACTGAAGTACTGAGAGACAAAAATAACAGAATGACAAATGAGAAAAAAAGAGAATTCACACCCTTACTTTAGATACTCTATATCTCATCCAGCACTGGAATCTAAAGCTAACACAGAAACACAAACAGGGGGCCCAGAGACCTGCTGTATATGTGTCACATTCAGGCTAATACAGATAATATCAAATCTAATACAAACTGTGTTTTTTTTCACTGTGTTCGCAATGATTCATGTGTTTTTTTTCCCACAATTATGAAAGATCTTTGTCACTTCCTCTTACATAACTGTGATGTAATTCTCACCTTTCTTTATGTAACAGTGACTTAATTGACAGTCTGGAGATATAACAGAATATCAAACACCGTCAGCAAACTGTACACGCCCATGCCGGGCCACTTTGTTGTAGATCTAAGGTGACAGAAACATTTTTGCCTGACTCACGCCATGTGCCGTGATAGCTGTGCAGCTGAAGGGATTTCAAAGTCCTTTTTTCTGGCTTTTTAATCGAAGCAAATGGTTGAATAGTCTTTGCAAAAATGTGGTACAGACATTCACAGTGTGCAGAGGACGGCAGTACGGTGACTGTTGATCACTATGAAACACGACTGGGACACTCAGGGTTTTCCATCCAAACTCAGCTGTATGCTGTTTGGGGATATTTAACAAAACTAACATGTTAACAAGTCAAACTAATGTGGTGAGCATGTGATACATATGAGCATGTGAGTGTTATTTTGTTGCATATTATCATGCTTTTTGGCATATTTTTGGCATTTCAAACAAAGTGCAGGTGCTAGCTTGGTGCTGACTCAGCAGTGTCTCAATTTGGATACTTTTGGCAGCGAATTCTCACGAGTACTAACTTTCTTAGAGTGTGACATTGACAGGCTATTGTCTGCGATTGTTCTCAGTTGCAGTGCACATGGAATTGTTGATCACAACACTGAGTTTATTTGTTTTTATTATTTTAATGGGGACGACAATCTGGCAATGATTGGGATGAGCATTTTATGAAACTCCAATCCCTGATTATACAGAGTATTTGAAACAAAGAATAACTATACAATAAAGTTTGCTTTGCCATGGTTTACCGCAGTGAGTGGCATCATGTCAAAGGAGATGGTGGGAAGTTGTCACTCTAAAACAAGTTTTTCACCAGTTTGGGAGTTTATTGGATGGAGGAAGGAGAGTTTTCATTAGATTATAAGTTTCTGTCAGGGGGATAGTAATGTGGATAAAACACAACTGTGAACAGCATTATAAATGGATGATTACATGTAAGTAAGTGAGTAAGCTTTCATTATTATTCTTAAGAGTCTGGGTGTCATCCTTGACAGTACACTGTCATCCCAGTCCCACATCAGTAATGTCACCCAGTCAGCATACTTCCATCTTCGTAACATCTCTCGCCTGCAAACGTCTCTCTCCCCCAACAGTACTGCCATTTTGGTACACACCCTGGTCACCTCCCGCCTAGACTACTGCAACTCCCTTCTTTTTGGTTTACCTGACAAATCCATCCATAAACTTCAACTGGTTCAAAACTCTGCTGCCCGCATCTTCACCAGAACCCCCTCCACCAGCCACATCACACCTGTCCTGCAGCAACTCCACTGGCTTCCCATTAAATACTGCATCATTTTCAAGACTCTGTTCCTCACCTACAAGGCCATCAACAACTTAGCTCCTCAGTACCTCATTGACCTCGTCCATACAAAAATACCCACCCGTAGTCTCAGGTCCTCCTCTTCCATCCAACTCACCCTCCCACCTGCTCGCTTGACCACCATGGGGTCGAGGGCCTTCAGTCGCTCGGCCCCCCGCCTCTGGAACTCTCTCCCCCTGGACGTACAAAATTCCACCTCTCCCACCACCTTTAAATCCCGCCTAAAAACTCACCCTTTCCACCAAGCTTACTCGCTCTAAACTGTCTCTTGGGCCTGGAATGACTTCCCCTCCCCTTTCATTTTTCTAGTATTGTATCTTTATTGTAATGTATTTATTTATTTATTGTTCAGTGTTGCTTTTATTATTGCTATGTTGTAAGGTGTCCAGAAAGGCGCGTATAAATAAAATGAATTATTATTATTATTATTATTATTATTATTATTATTATTATTAGTCAAAATTATGACTTTACATGTGACTGACAATTTTCCATAAAATGGCGATAATGTAATTATTGCAAACTTTTTTGGACATGAGGTGAAAATTTGATATCACGGCAGCCCTGTTCGCATGTTTAAGTTGAGGAAAACACAAACTAAGACACTGTGTTGGTTTGTAGTTTGATAGCTCCATTAAACAAAAACTTGAATACATTTTTCAGCGTCTACCTCCGAGCAGAGGGAGTTACCTCTTGAACTGCCATCTGCTGAAAATTCTTCAGGGAAGTGTTAATATTTATAAATTCATCCTGCGGAACAAAACATCAATACATTCTGTTTATTTTATTACAAAATTAAATCATCCATTAAAAGGACAAGACAGATGACACTGTGGAAAATGAATAGATTCATGGTCGATACCTGTCCCCTCTAACAAAATGTGTTTGATGAATGTATGTAATTTATGCTTTTATCAAGATTTCATTCCTCGCTCTGAAACAGCAAGAGAAAAATGACAGTGCTGACTCAAGACGGCACTGAATCATTGACTGTCATTTATCCAGATCTGGTGTTTGGAGAAAAATCAGAGGAAGAGGAGAGTAATGAGCGCTAAGCTTTGTATTGATCCTGTAAAATGTCTTGCCATCAGGCTACATTTTTAGGATTTCTGTTTTTTACAGAACAAAAGTAGTTCAACGTAATTAAGCTTAGACATCTTGGACAGAAAAACCTGCACATGCATACCAAATATGAGCCTAAATAAACACACTTACACACCCAAGATGATTTAAAGCATTTCCACAAAAGCTGTCTCAGAAGGGCAGGACAGGAAGGCCTTGGTAACAAAAAGGCTGTCTCTGCCCACTGTGATGATCACAGAAAAAACAACACACACCCAGACAGCACAAACGCACAGAGTCAAGACAGATCTGCACATAGTACCAGTATAATAATCACCTATCAGACTTTAGCAGTCAGAAGCTGTGAGAAAGTAACTCATAAGGATTGAGCAACACGGAGGAAACAGTGCGACAGATCAAAGCGAACACGGACACTTCCTGTTCTTCTTCTGTAGTTTTTCCCCCCTGGCACACAGAGAGGGGGGCTGCACACAGACAAAGAGCATGGTCAATTATTCACCACATCTTGCAGCAATCCATTACACTGCATTTATTATACATCATATGGCCAGCGACATGCCACGCAAGCCTGAGCAGCTTCACTCTCCTGCTGGAGTCAGAGAGGTTTCCTGCTATTCATCACAGAGAAACGAACGCATCGGCACTGACATGAGGAAGTCAGGGGACGCACAGGCACACACACTGACAAAATCTCACGTACGCACACACACACACAAAAGCAAAAAGTACACAGCAGTGCTAACAGACGTGATGAATGGCTGCTGCCAGTTCCAGCACAGTGCTCATACAGGTATAAACACTGTACGGCAGAGGAGACATTTAATCACACGTATCACCATCACCCACACTCATCATCACAGACAAGAACCCTACAGCCTACTCACCGACTCACTCTCACCCTTTTCACACAATTCACAATGCAATGATGAGAACCATACCTGTGTCACTGGGTAGCTACAGTGGCATTGTTTTATGGCTCATCTGGTGTGACTACCAGTTGCTCCACCACTTTGGGCCAGACTGATGAATATCTCTGCATCTATTGTTTGGATTACCAAAAACAAAAACAATTCTGACTAGCTCTCTATTTTTCCCTCTGCACCACTGTGAAGTTAAAAGTTTTCCATTTGTTGTTTACTTTAAAACTATAGCAATCAATCAACCAATCAATCTTTATTCATATAGCTCCAAATCACAACAAACGTTATTTCAAGACGCTTTTACAAACAGAGCAGGTCTAGACCGTACTGTATGTTATATTATTGACAAAGACCCAACATCAAGACAGTATACGATCCAGTCCCATCTTACAGACAGGACTCTGTCTGATCTCATCTTAATCCACCATGTGCAGAGCACTTTGAAGCATTTATTAAGTTACAGCGACAAGCAAAAACACCCTTTAACCCTCCTGTTATGTTTGTCTGTCTAGAACAGCAATAATGTTCCTGGGTCAATTTGACCCGGGGAATATTCAATTATACAAAAGTGTCAGAAAAAAATCCCAATTCCCCTTTTTTTTATTTAACTTTTAACTCCATTACTGACCATTTAAATCAAGATTTAGTCCATTGGTGTTCTTTAATTCTCACAGATCATGGTTAAATGAGGATAACTCACTCGTTTTTCATTAAAATGAATGTTAAAACTTTTTAAATGTACATTGGAAAGACCTAAATATAAATACAATAGTTTAACATGACATAGATTTTTGTTTATTTTATTTTACATTTTGAATTTTTTTTTTCTTTATGAAGTGATGTTGATAAATTAATACAACACCTCTTCTGTCACATGCTGCCCAGATGCTGCATTTAGCTGGTTAGGAAGGCATATAATGCCTAAAATAGACTTTAAATATGGGTCAATTTGACCGCAACATAACAGGAGGGTTAACAGGCAGAAAACTTGAGCACAACCAAACTCACGTTAGACAGCCATCTGCCTGCAATGAAACTTTTGTAGAGATATGAATTTTTAAGTATTTATTTAGTAAAGTATTTAAACATGTACTGCATGGTTTGGCTGGATCTTCTACACCTTCTAGCCAAGACTTCCTCTTCTGTGCACTACATTGTTTACAATCTGATACACATCTTGAGAAGCAACCATCCCTCACCCCTGTGTGTTTTCGATGTAAACACTATCCCCCTAAGTAGCACCCGTTCATCTGTTTTTGGCAGGTCTAACTCAGTCTAACAGTAGATTGTAAGATACACAGAAGCTTCACTCTGGCTGTCTTCAGGGATGTGAACCCTAAAATCAGATCAATTTTCTTGGGATTTCATTTCAATAAACGGGGCATTAAGTTTGCTGAAATCTTGATGCAAATTTTTAAAAAGTAAAATGAAAGCTTTGTCAGGTCTCACAGTGACCTTTTGTTAGGTCTCTGCTTTGTTTTGGATTTAGGTGTGATTCATTATTTCTGCAGGAGCCGGGAAATCTAAACACTGATTGGCTCTCAGGACACTGTTTCAAACAGCTTTGTTGCTCAAGTTGAAATTCTGACCTTGAGCAATTATTTTTGCTGCACTCTCATGCAGATTTCTGTTTACAGAGATTAACAAAAATCATCATTAGTGGTCGTGGATCTGGGCCAGAATGTCTTTTTATCACAGATTTTACCTGTTTTTGCTCTCTGGACTTTTACCTGCATACACTGAAGCAGGGGCTCCCAAACTTTTCAGCCAAGGACCCCCAAAGTATAGGTGCCAAAGACTTGCGACCCCCACTGTCCCTTGAAGTGATTTAATGTGGCTTCATTTTGCCGGTCTGCAGAAAATGTGCCTACCTATATGAGCATGTGGTTGTGTTTCCTGTGCCTAAAGAATGCTAATACATAACTGATCTATAACTCAGAGCAAAAACTTACAATAAACAGGCACCAAAACATCTTCCATGGTGAAAATCTAGATCCTAGAGTACAGATTCTACATTTTAGGATGAATTATAATAATTCAAACTTCACCATCAGATCAGCTGTAATATGTCCAAAATGGTCAGGTTTACGGTTAAAAACCAAATACCTGCAAAGTCAATGGTATAATGCACAGGGTATTACACTCACTATATGACAAGTCCTCACACAACCCTGCTTCAAAAGCAAGAAAATATCCCCTTCAGCATGCAAGTGCTGTCATTGTGAGCATATAAACATACTCTTATAAAATACAGCCTCAGACAGCCGCAGGACTGTAGACTCTGCCAAAGATGTAACATTTATACACAACAGGTTGATGTAAGGACAGCTTTCCCTTTCAGTTTATTAGCTTCTCAACAGGAGAGCCCTACAGTGAGCAGGTGCAGGACACTTTAACAGGGGATACATGGTTAACAGCACTAATGTCCTCTCGACAAATGTAGCTCTATAATGAAAGTTCAGTCAGGAAGACTATAAAAGCAACCACAGCAGGAGTTTAACTCTCCTCTCCCTCGTTCAATAGCTCACCTGCTTCTAGCTGCACACTCCGGAGCTTTCATTGGTTAATCAGCGGCAGCTGTCATCCAGTAGCTCAGTGGCACGCCCTTATCGTCAGCCTATCAACTTTCTGCTATCTTTTTTTTTTTTAAGTTATATTTTTGGCCTTTTTGCTTTTATTTGATAGCACAGCTGAAGAGAGACAGAAAATGAGGGGAGTAGAGAGCGGGGGAAGACGTGCAGGAAAGGGTCAACTGGCCGGGAATCGAACCGGCGACCCCTGCGACTTTCTGCTTTTTAAATGTTCTCTCTCATAAGCTAGTTCCTTCTTGCATTGATGGTGCGCACCCCTCCACCTCCCCATCTCCACCTGGTCTCTGCAAGTCTTCAATTCTTAAAATTCATCAATCACCAGCACCAGTGTCTGGAATCTAGGGGGATTTCTTCTGCTGCCAAATTCACACATCCTACGCTCACAAAATTATCCCCATAGAGTCCTTCCGCCAAAGATACTGTCAAGTTTCATTTTTCAGTAAGTTGTAATAAATAACATTTAATCTTCAAACTGTGTCTCTCCTGATTGAAATACCTCCATGATCTCTTCACTTCGAGTCCTTTTGCTCCTTCTGTTTTTCTTTGCTAGTTTGCTTTATTTCTTTAGTAAGCATTTGACTGCATATTAAAGGGAAATAAGAGACAGACTGTAGTATGTATGGGTAAATAGTGAGAGGCTTTCACTTGAAAATCAGCACACCAGGATGACAAAACAGACACATCGTGAAAAGGGAGAATTATCTGTCATCGGCATAACAAGAAATCCATACTGTTAAGGAGACTCACTTCCATACTGGTGAGATTACAGCGGTGAGTCCCAGCAAACCAGCCGCTGGTGGAGCACTGATCAATGTCCACATCCTGCAGGTTCACATCCACCCGGACGACCCCCCTGCAGAGAGAAAGAGGGACGAAGTGAGGAGAGAAAGAAACAGACATGCAGTGACAGAGTGATAAGCAGAGTGAAAGGGGAAAAGGGGGGAAATCATGAGATGCAAAATTAAAGAGGAAACACAGAGAAAGTGAAGCGAGGGGGAAGAGATTAAATAATTGAAATGAAAAGGAAGCAGAATTTAATAAGAGAGGCGGTTTGGCATAGTATTAAGTAAAAATAGAAAATGCAGAATAAGTAGATTGAGGGAAGTGATAACAACAAAGAAAAAGATGGAATGGAAAAAAAAAAGCATTAATATATGGGGAAAATGTAATAGTGGGAAAAGAGTAATAGAAGAGTAGGGGAAGAGAGAGACCACACGAGGGTCAGATATGTTGTAGAAGTTAGACAGAAAGGAAGAGTTAGCAGGTTCAGTGGGAAGGAGAGAAGAAAGGAGCAGAGGCGGAGATAGAAGAAGACCACAATGAAAGAGAGGGAAATTAAAAAGGACAGGAAGAGTGATGATCAGGGGAGTGAGGTCAAGAGGGCAAAGAGAAGGAAATAGAGGATGGTAATAGAGAGGAATGAATGAAATGGATTGAATGTGGGAAGGAAATTAAGAGTGATGGAAAATTTTAATGAAGAAAGAGAGGAGGAGAAAGAGGGAGGGGGAGAGAAAGGTAGAGAAAAAAGAAACAGAAGCAAGGTTGAAGTTTTGATACTTTAGCAACAAGATTATGCTGATTATTTCCAATAGTTACACTTGTTCTGTGTAAACTTCAAGAGTAAATGTTCAACTTTTTGCTAATCCTGCTCCAGTATCAGCCATGAGTACAAAACATGATGGAAAGAAACTAACATGAAGAAAAAAAAAAAGGAAATACAAAAAATACAATATAAAGTAACACCACAATCTACTCCTGTGATGGAATGGCGACCTGTCCAGGGTCGCAAGCTGGGATAGGCTCCATCCCCTAAAGGCAGCAGAGTATGAATGCATGTGAATGGGATAAGTAAAATGTAGTGTGTAAAATGTTGTCACTTCTCCTGGTGGATAAATTAAATTGTGTTACTTACCTCATGTTTCTTTTCTTGTGTCCTGTTTAATGTTGAAACCTACCCTTGTCCCTCGTTCAGGTCCACTGACTTCCTGTTCCCCAGTGCTTCCCTGATTACCCTAACGTGCCTTACCTGTGTCTTGTTATCCTTGATCCTTGTGTGTATTTAAGCCCTGTCTTCCCTCCCCTCTGTGCCAGATTGTCTTGTTCCCTTGTGACAGAGTACCAGCATTCCCTCGTTTCTTTATACGTTTTGGACCAGTTTTTGATTTCTTGACTTTGATTCAGCCTGATGATTTGAATACCTCTGCTTGTACTGATTGATTACCCGAGCACAGAACCTGATTTAAATCACTTTTGAACTTTGATCATTGCCTGTGAGTCTTGCATTTGGGTCTCATCCATGAGAATTGAAGCCAATTGTGAAGTGTTAAAAACTGCAGTCCCTCGAGTGTCGGCTTGAGGCCGGCTCCGGAAGTACCAGAAAGCACATACACACAAATTAAAAACAGACGATCTTTACAGCAGAAATAAACATGTTTAAAACCTGGTACAAAAAACAAGTGTAGTCTGGATAGCTCATTTCTCGAAGGGCACACACTGTAGGGAGGTGAATTTTTTCATAACACAGCAATTTCGAGGATATTTAGATTACAAGTTTTCCATACTGAGAGGCACAGCTGACTTGACTGACAGGCGGGAACACTGTAGCTGCTGGCGAGGAGGCTCAAAGCCCGCCTCTTTACTTCACAATAGCTCAACAGCAATTAGATTGACTTCAGCATTTCCAATATGGCTCCCGCAGAAGAGCTGCTTCAAAACAGAACTTCAGAAACAGATGGGTGACATCACGGATACTACGTCCATTATCTATACAGTCTATTGTTCAGTCTTACAAATGTAGTGTGAATGTGACGAGTGTAAAAGCTCTTGGCGTGGTCAGAAGGTAAGGTAAAGGTAAGGTGGAGAGTGCATCAACAGAGAAACACATTAGTGTTGTATTCAGGACAATTTTTGGCCCCATGGTAATTGACATTCATTAGTGAGTATACACGGCAGTAGGAATCTGTACGGGATTGATTTCAAACAAACAACGGCCTATTAGTCTACACCTTCATTATAATGAAGGGACATCCGACCTAAAGCAACAGAGTGGCTCATTAGTGTGTTTTTAATAGTTTCTGGATGACAATGGAGCCCTGTCTTCTGGGGATAAAATATATCAGTCTTTGGCTAAACAAAGAATACTTGCTGGAAGCATTAATTCATTGTGTGTGGGTGTTTTCATGGGATTTGTTGACAATGAGAGATATAAAGTTGGCTGTATCAACAGACGTATCCCTACAGGCAATGATTCAGTAAGTTGCGTTACTTTTATCTGTTGCCAGAAAGTTCTGATGATAGCATTCATTGTTTTGTGTTTTAGAATAAAGATCTAAAGATGGATTTTTGCTCTTCCATGTGGCCAGACATTGAAAACATTTTGTTTTCTCTCTGCCCTGAACACAAAAAATCCCTTCAGGACTTTTTGAGCATTTTGAGTTCAGCTCACAGACTGTCTCGGCCTGTGCAGCAGTCAGCCATCACTGATCCATGCTGTGAAGTCAATACAGTAAAATACTTTCTTAGGGATGCAACTGCAATTTATCATACTCACAAAGCAGACATTTTCCTCTGGCACAATGTTCAGGGTGGGAAGCTGTAACACTGTTATGAAGTGTTACTCCAGTGTTTAGTGTCGTAAATTACATAGATGGAGGGCATCTGTCATTTTATATCACCTGCGTCTTCACTAAAGGGAAACTGAAAAGATAATAGATACTGGAAATACGATTGGAGCATTGGAGCGTATTTCAAGGTAAACAACAAATCAAATAAACCATGAAAACAATAAATACAACAATATAAAAATAAACAATAAAATGTAGGAGACAGATATTGTCTTTCGCAGCATACTTGTATGATGTCATGTCCTCCATGTTGATGTTTTAGGGACTTCACTTGGAAGTAAATGGTGCTGTGACTCGGCTGAAAGCAAACATATATTTAGTATATATTTAGTATAACATGTTTTTAAAGTAGCAGTGACATTTGGGTATTAGCTGTGGTTTTTGTTTGATATTTAGTAACTGTAGTGGCTATTTGACTTGGTCAACTTACAAAACATAAATCTTAAATCAAAAACCGGCCACGTGACAAGATTCTTTAGGACACCAGAAATAGTTGCCAAGATGGGCCCATCTCACTCAAATCAGTGCTGGAGAAATTGTGGTGCACAATTGGGGAACCACACACACATGTTCAGGTCTTGCCCCATAATAAAAACATTTTGGGATGGCGTTTTCAGTAAGCTTAAAGAAGTGTTCAAACAAGATTTCCCAAAGGATCCGAGGGTTGCATTACTAGGTGCAACACCGCAGGGAATTGAAGGAAGAGGCAGAAAATACCTACTACAAATACTCTTGACATCAGCAGTCAAATGTATCACGATTAAGTGGTTAAAACCTGAGCCCCCGTCACTCAGTTTATGGATCGATAAAGTTTCTGAAATACATCTGATGGAAAAGATAACATACTCTGAGACTGCAGAGGGATGTGTTTGCTGGATGGTGGAGCCCTGCCTTGATTTTGTTGGTGAATTAAAGTGCTCTTTTTAGTTTCCTTCATTTAATCACTTATTTTTACTTAAATTTTTCTCTTCCTTCCTTTTTCTATTATCTCTCTCTCTATATATATATGTAGCATTTACTTTTCCTTATTAACTCATTCATTTTGTGTTTTGTTTATCGTTATATTATATTATATGAAACCATATAGCTAAGTTTAAAAAATAAAAAAACGGTCACATGGCACAGGGAGAGTGGATCTTACACAGTGTTTCAATGTCCAGCCAAGTATGCATTCTTTTGTTGGTGTATTATACAACAAAAAAAGCTTCTCTCAAACAAAAGGTAGCGTCTTGCTTTCAAATCTCCCGGTAAAAAAACATTCACCATCCCCGGTGCCCGCCCCTCCAATCTTACCTGCCCATCTATAAGTCACCCGGTGCAAAACTACCAACCTATTAAAGTGAGTAACGAAATATACTAATACCTCTATGGCATCAAAGTTAATTACCTTAAATCAAATAACAATAAATAAATAAATTGATTAAAGTAAAAATAATCAAATATACGAAACAATGTAAATAGCTCCAACAGTAATAATGCAATTGTTTTCAGCAAAGACATGCAACATGTTCCTCTTCTAATACTTGGTCAACCTACTTCAAAAATTGATATTAAAACATTTCATGTTCACTTGCTTCACAATTCAAAGTCCCCTGATATTTTATTTGATGTTTTAAAATGCAGTTGTGGTTTCCTTAAAATGAAAACTTGTAATTCAGTCTCGAGGCCTTGAAGAGATGATACTTTTATTTTTCTGAAGTGGGATTGTGTGAGATATTCTGTCTTTGCATCTGTTGAATAGTGCTGAACAAAGTGGCTTTCTTTCGCAAAGAGAAGCCAAATAGATAACTCGTAAACCAACACTGAGATTAGTTTTGAGGAAGACTTCTTAAAATCAGCTAAATTACATGGTAGAGCTCACCCAGTGTGCCGCAGTGGGGCCTCTATATAATGGAAGCCTTCAGTCGCTTTCTTGCTGAAGGTTACTGAATGCCAATGTTACCAAGGTTACTAAATACACGTTTATGAATTTGAACATGTTCAGATTTCCCTCCAGGTTTTAACCATTTGTTGTCTCTTCACTTCAGAATTGGTGAAAATGATTTGTCAGATATTTTACATCTATGCAACTTACAACCTGTAAAACATCAGTATGACATTATAACAGCAGCTGAACATCTTAACTTGAGAGTGATGTTGGAGGAAAATAACCACTTTGTGAATGTAGTCAACACAGCATTAGAGGAAAACTGCCAGGGTCTTAAACTAATGGAGCCAAGTTCTTTTAAGCTCTCACCCCTACCGTGTATCACCAAGCCAAGCTGATCTCTTTCTTTCTCTGTTTATTACAAACATACAGCAACTAACTATTCTTTGCTTCCCCCCCTCTCTCTCTCTCTCTCTCTCTCTCTCTCTCTCTCTCTCTCTCTCTCTCTCTCTCTCTCTCTCTCTCTCTCTCTCTCTCTCTCTCTCTCTCTCTCTCTCTCTCTCTCTCTCTCTCTCTCTCTCTCTCTCTCCTGCCAAATTACCCCACCACCAAACAGGCTGAACATGCATGAACCCCTGTATGTCTCTTATCTTTTTCTCCTCTGTGCTTTGGTGGATGGGGCTGACACCTCCATCTGCCTGCTTGCAAGTGGAACAAACAACCATGTAAAGAGGATTTGGCCGCCTCAACCAGAGAGAAAGAGAGGGGGCAGAAGTGTTGACACCTCTGACTGACAGAGTGTGTATGTGTGAGTGTATTATATGTGTGTGTGTTTACAGGTCGAGGCTTGATAGAGACTGAAAGCAGTAGCAAAAGCAGAGAGATGTGACAGATGTGGGATCTGAAACCCATCTATGGGCTGGAGTACAGTAACATGAAGTAAAAAACTTTAAGGCAAGACGCAATTTGTTCATAACTAATCAAAATCAGAAGTAAAAGTCCTTATTTTATCATAGCCTCTTGTTTTTCTCAGGGTATGGTGTAGCACTCAAACTTAACTGTGAATCTTTTACCAGGAAAAGTGATTTCTCACTTATGTTGTTGCTAAAAATTATAGTGAGATAACTGCAAGCTTTTATCTCAGGTTAAATGGTAATGAAAGAGCTTCTTAAAATTCCAGACACATTCATCATGAGCTGTCCTTTGTTCCCGAGCACAAGGTGGATGTTGTGATTTATCATCCCTGCTCGCTCCTGCATCTTTAGAAATGTACTGATGTCAAGAAAAGAAAGAGGAGAGCCTACAGCAATGCTAGCAGCTCTGTGAGGCTGTTTGTGGAGAGGTGCTTTAAGCTCAATGTAAATGTTGGCATGCAAAGAATTGACACGCTGACATGGCCATGATTAACAACGCTTTTTAATGTGAGTACCTTCTGGTTTAGTTTTTTAGTATACTAACATTTACATTTATAGCAAACATGAAGCTAGTGGGAATGTTGAAACTAAACTCTGCGGTATTTTTATGAAAACATTGGAAAAGCGTGAGGATAGTGTTAGATTGAAAAATGTGGGGTCAACATAGTTACAATTCATGCTTGCTATAGACTGTATAAAATCATGGATAGCACAACAGCAACCCTGAATGAAGCCAAAGCCCGTACAGCTCCCCCTGGTGACTGCCTGCAGTGTAGGTTTTAACGCCTGCCTCTTCCATTAAAACAGATGGAACATGAGTCAAACTAGAAAATGAAAGCACACATCAACTTAAATTACCTCAAATATGCTTTTTGCCATAGCAGTTTTATTAAGCTGATTTATGTGTTCGTTCTCTCAGAGATGTTTAGTTTTCTTTAGTTCTAGTAGTCATTGAACTCTCCATAACCATGAGCTTCTGCTTTCAATCAACATACAAGTCTGTTCTGCTGTGGACTGTACCCACATGAAAGATCTTTTCTGTTCTATCAGTGAGTTTGATGTGAGCTTTGGTTACCGGTAGGGGCGTGACATCAGTCCCGCGGCTCCACCAGCTAGATTGCTACTGCACATGCCTTGGCTCCACTAGTGCAATATGTCACCGCCCACTGGGACTGTTAGTAGGTGTAATGTTTCAGATCTGAGGGAACGGGTTGGCTGGTGAGGGTGAAGTAGTTCAAATAAGTACTCTGGGGCCTGACCGTGTAGGGATTTGTATGTGAGAATGAGAATTTTAAACTGGATTCTAAAGGTAACAGGGAGCCAGTAGTTTAGCTTCACTTCTCACAATGGAGGTAGAGGCATGCCATCCATCTTTATGAACAGACAATGATCCTGACAGGTGTGTACATTTGTGAGACTGTAATTGAATTTAAAGCAAGACCTGGTTAAGTTAATATTAGGGGTCACTTTAACCTGTGAAAACATACTTCTTGGCAACAGTTTGGCTCAATGTTATGAATAAGTGTCTAAGGTACCACCTTGTTATTAATATTAGTAAATCAGATGAACTGACTAACCTACACTCCTGTTCTTTGAGTTTTGCTACTTGCAGGAAAAAAAACACAAAAGTGTCATAGTTCATCAAAATATGAGGTAATACAAATGTCTCATGAAAGAATTCTAATTTGACAATTCATAACTTTTTCCTCACTCTTTCCTGTTTTTGTCAGTTTTGCACATCATCATCCTGTCAGGTGCTTTTGTGTATCCTCTTTGACTCTATTAACACCATAAAAATGTTGAAAATTATCATTCAGTGTATTCACTGTCTACAGTGGAAAACACACAGTATCTGATGTGTTTGCTCTAAACACCGATCTCTGGCCGCTGTACTGTTCCTATATCTAATTCAACACAAGATGAGGCCTGTGTAGTCTTGGGAGTGATGTGCCATTTTTGATGTGTCTTTATATCATCGGAATATCAAGATTTGTACGATGCCTAAACATTACAGATGTCTAATTTGTAGTTTTTGCCCCACCTGCAAATGTACCATCTTTATGATGGTGCTGCTGTAACTCAGATCAGTGTCACTTTGTCCCCGTAACTCATGATTCAGCTGCAAATATCTTTTCAATTTTCATTAGATTTACAAAATCCAATGGCTTCTCTTTCTGTAAGCTGGGTTTTGAATTTGGTTAGATGGACAGTGAGAAAGGGGGGAAACATGTGAAAGAGCCTGCTTTGAAGTAGAAAGTAGAAGACATGGTGGATGTGACCCCATCATCTTCACTGGCTGATACTTTTCTGACCAGAGCCAAACAACTTTCTATTTTTAGAAACGTCATCACAGGACTGAGATGAGTGGAAGAAGCAGCAGAAAAGCTGCAGAGCACAACTTCTATTACAAGGATGGGAGTGTGGAGGAAAGCAGTTTGTATCCGGCTGTGTAGCTGCTGCCAATCTCTTTACTCCATTAGGGAGTGAGCCTTAATACGAGAGGCGTTCTGAGCTTAAACAACCATTTCATTCTGTTCCCTCTTCATTTTTCTCCCTCTGTTGACATCAGAAGTGGTCCTGGCAAGTGTCAAGCTGCATTACTTTGGAAATAGGACAAACTAATCCCAACTTGAAGACCACTTTTTTCTAGAGCTTTCAACTATATAACACGGTCTATTTGCTCAGCTGATTTGGAGCCAGCTCAATATGTTTACATGCGCTCGCTGTTGTGACTTAAAGCACACATTTTTAGACATTTCCCCAGTGCATGTCAAAAGTTCAACACAAAACTACAAAAAAAGATAGTAAGGGGTCATGATTTTGAATGTAGCCCAAGGTGAAGAATGAATGGTTTTAACAGTGCTCTGTATTAAAGCCTGTCAGCTGCATTAAGCCTTCTCCAGTCAGTGATGAAGACCATGCAATGTGACTCGGAGCTCTAAAAAAGAAAGCCATTAAGTCTGACAACACATCAGTCTATGAGTCACTGCCTATATTTAAAGATGGCGGAAGAGTCTCCACCTCCTCCCACTGAACAAAAGTGAAGCCAAGACACTCCCTGCGATGTATGCTGATGACTTTTTTTTGGAGCCAGCGTCTGTGCAGCTGGGATCAACTGGTGGATCTGCTGTATCGGCGTGACGGCACGTCTTTTTGCGAACCAAAGCACACATTTATTTATGTTGAAACAGCAAAGCTCCCACAGGTCAGTACAGTCAGCTGCAAAACAGCCTGTGTTGTTTGAAGCAGACACTCGCAGTTACGTGTTGGTGTTTGTTACATCTCTTCTCCTTGTTCCTCCTCCGATAATTTGGTGCACACAGCTCTACAGGACGTGAATTTATCAACAGAGCTGTCAATCATGTTGTTATGTCTCTTTTATGGCATTAAATAACTAAAGAAAAAGTACACTTTTTACAAGAGGAAACACTTCGACATAAATCAGCATGATGAGAACTAACTCTGACAGAAAAACAACTATAAGAAAAATGTGACTTTGGGGTAAAGGTGGATGCTGCTGACTGTTTGCTTTGTTTCACCTCAGCTCATTCAGTCACCAAGTTGCACTGGAGTTGATGATGCCTATTTGGGATATTTTTAAGGTTAACATTACAAATTATATGACCTGGTTTTTGGTTTGTTGTACTTAAAGCTGCTGTTGGTAGTCACAGAGTAAACATCTGTTCAGCATGAGGGACTTCGAATGTCAACACTATCCCTCCCAACCAGATTTCCTCTTAGACCAACAACACAGATTGGCGTGTGCAGTCATGATAGTGCCGGACTCATAACCAATCGGAGGACATAGTAGGGGCCAACCCTTAACCAATCAGGACAGAGGATTGGAGATCAGCTATGATTGGTCCGTCACAATGGGAACAAGGGGAATAATAACATTGCTCGACACAAAGGCATTGGAAAACGCAGAGGTTTCGCAAGTCTCAAATTACTCCACTTATCGCTGAATACTGATGGGCATTATGACCTTTTCTCCAAACCCAGCAGAAAAAAAGTAACGTTTTTTACACCATTCCTACCAACAGCAGCATTAAAGTCTGAAGAAGTCTGGACTCATGCTTTATTAGTGGGTGAAATTCTAGCTTTTTGTTAGGATTAGGTAGCAGGTGTCTTTCTGCTGTCCATACTGGCCTGTTAGGCTGTTCAGTTATTATCATATGTTAAATATTTATGTCGATGTGTGCAGGAAGTCAGGACTGTTGTTGGCTTTTTTCCACAGAGAGGAAACCAGCCGGAGAGATGAGCTGGTACCTGTTATTTACCTACCTGTCTTTCCTTGTAGAGATGTGGGGAGCCGAGGGAGCAGGCTGGCATGTTTCACAAGCTCTCTATGCTAAATCGAATAAACTACTCCAGTCAGCCACCACCAAAAATCTAATTTCATTATTTGAAAAAAAGATATTTAATTGGCTCATTATCTACCTAATAACTTTGCCATGAGCACAGGCTGTTTAGCTTTGATAACTTTGCATTTGTCAACCCCTCACTCCTCTTCAGTGACAACCTCAACTACCACTCATCAATAAATATGGACACTTCTGGCTCGAAAGAAAAAACATGGTGGCGGCCAAAACACTGAACTCAGGGCTTCAATAAGGCAGTTGATAACCAATGGGCGACAACACAGCAGCTAAGTCTATTATTTATGTGCTTTAGGCATAACACAGATCACAGTCCAGTTCATAAAAATGTCCAGAGTGACTCGAGGCCACTTCAGGAGGTCCAGTAACCTAAGATCAATTGTCCGTGAAGAAAGAAGTGATGCAGCACTTCATGGACATGTCATCAGGGTGGATACGAGCCAACTCTTACGGGCCAACACCACTCCTACAACTCACTGCTATCTGAGAAACATGGAGCAACATTTTGTGTCTCTCAAATAAAATGTTAAAACATACATTTCTTAACTCTCCAGTTGCAGTTGAGGGTTTAAGTAAACACTGAAGTGGATGTGAGTGTTTTTTGGCTTCAAGGACAAACTTTCTCGTAAGGCTCTCTAGTGTGTGAACATCTCTGTGAGTGAAGCATCTCTACATAGACGGATGTACATCTTGAGTGCACCTGAAGCTCACAGTGTCTCCTAATGCAGTTAGTGATCATTCATTGTTTATTCATGATTTAATTGATCTTTTGGAGACACTCTTGGCCTTGAAATATGAGCTCCTGAGGTGATTTTATGCACCTGACAGCTATCCAAACTCACACAACAAAGCCAGCCTATATAGATCCCCTCACAGACGCACTGTAAATCCTGCAGTGTGTGTTAGATGGAGGGATGCAGCAGTGGAGATGCACAGCTGTGCTTTGACAGGCGAGCATTTTAAATGAGAAGGGTCTATACCTGCGTCTGTGAAGCCTCGACACCATCTGTTTATAACACCCAGGCTGCAGCTGACCAAGATTCATATTTTAGTTTCATGGTGAATGACTGTCAATCAAATGTGTGCTTTCTTGTTGACAGTAAGAGGATATGATGTGGTTTTAATTGCATAGTTGGAATCCCTAAATTTAAGTGCAAGCTGATCCCATGTAGGCTATCCCTCCAATACCAGATATCCTCAGTGGAATAGACCAACTATGCTTTCTTTGACTTACATAACACTCTCTGTGGCGCTGCTCTGATGTTTTAATATTCAAGTAAAACCTAAAAGCAGTTTTTTGGAAAGGTTGGCAAAGACTGGTGCATTGAATATAATCTCACACTGCAATCTAGGCTGTTTCGGAGGTTGATATTGTCGCTGGTATCTTTATCAGAGCAGCACAGACAAACTTTACAAGTTTATATCAGTAGTCTAAAACTTATGGAACACCATAAACGTGCAATACGAAACTGAACTTAGTTGTTTCAGCATTTTTAGAGACATAAAGTCCTGGCACCAAACTTACTCAACATGTTTTTTTCTACTCCATAATTTACTCAAACACTCACAGACACACTTCTTCTCACCTGAACTCCGGAGCAGAGTTACTCTTCAGTCCATAGAAGCCAGCAGACAAGGTAAGCAGCCAATGTGGCACAAACGCTCCGTGCTCACACTCCAGGTACGGCGCAGACCACTTGATCTGGTTTTTCTCCAGAAGGTAACCGCCACTGTGGGAGCCAACTATTTCCGGGAGTCTCCTGTGCATGTGTGGTCTCCTGCCGTCCCTGAACTCGTTAAACCACTCAGACTCCGGACTCCTGCTCCTCAAGAGACGGTGCGCGGAGATGGATAAATCCTGCAGCACCACCTCTTTGTCAGTTCTGGTCGCTTGGAGGAAAATGTGCGGTCCAGGGGTCGGGGCGTCCTCGTGGAAGGTGACCACAGCTCTGTGGATTTTGGGATCCCCCTCTAGGATGCTCTGCACCAGCGCATGGTACCAGTGGATGTCCCTGCGCAGGGTTTGCTCGCGGGACCTGTTGGCCTGCAGGATCATGTTCAGGAAGTTTGTCGCGTGCGCTACGGTGTCAAGGATGCTGTGCAGGGAGTAGTGGGAAGCGACGTGCAGGCCGCCTCGTAGGCTGCTCAGCTCGTACCTCCGCGAGCAGTTGACATGCCTGAGCGCGGAGGAGTCCCCAGTGTGCAGGAAAGCGGTCACCACCCGCGGCAGGTCCTCCTCGATTTTGTGCGCCACCACCGTGCGCTCAGTGGCCGGCACAGGGTGGTAGTAAGTCGGGTGGTGGGGCGGCTCCCTGTTGATGTTTTGGGTGCTGAAGACTGGTGGGTGCTTCTCCTCTCGCTCATTGTCAGACCACTCCACGTAGCCGTAGTTTGAGCCCAAAACGAGCCCCGCGTGCAGGAGCAGCGGGACCACCAGGAGAGCCATAATGTTCCTCTTCTTCTACAGGCACATAGAAGAAACAGGGGACACTTTGCGAAGTGAGGCGAACATAATAAAGCTCTATTTCCTCTTTGCTTTTGAAGAGATGAAGACACTTTCAGACGCACAAGCCAGAGACTCTCCTGAATGTTATTCCCATCCTCGCGCTGAAAACGACGAAGGCTGTCCACTTCTCATCTTCTTTTGTTTCCTTGCCTCTCTAGAGCGAAACGTGATCCAAACCGCTTCTTACACCCTTCCAGCCTCCATGTTACTAAAAAAACCACAACACTACCTCCACATCCATTCACATGAAGCGACGATATAACAGCGCGCGCACGGATTCTTCTTACTCCCTTCCTGGAGAAATCCATGTGAGAGGAGCAGGATGACGAGGAGAGGAGCAAATTGTTCCTGAAGTTCCGTCCCTCCCAATAAAAAGCCTAATAGGCCACCTGAAGTGTCGCCCAGCAGCGTGTGTGGCTGTTTCTCACTGCCTGTCAGCCGGATGTGGGCGGAGCGTGGGAAAGACGGGAGCTGTCCGGTGCTGAAAGTAGCGCCGGTGGGAAGGAAAGCGAAGGAGGTGTTGATGATGATGTTGATGAAGATGATGATGATGATGATGATGATGATGATGATGATGACGATGATGATGAAGGGTTCTCGGTGATGAGGATGGAGGAGCGGCCTGTCAATTAGAGTGGGTCTAAATTTAGAACAATAGAAGGGAGTGTAGGAGGAGAGACCAACAAGACACAACCATCCCACATAGACTACAATGTCTTACCCCTGAAGATACTTTAATTTAATTTAATTTGAGTTTATTTGATTAGGACAATGCACATTAATCAAAATTTCAAAAGTGTGCCTCAATGTACTATGTACAATGTACTAAATTTCATCTGTAGTCCTAAGGCAGGTACTCACATAAAACATAAAACAACAGGTTTTAAAACTACAGGGTATCACAAAACAGTTCACAGGACCCTACACAAACTGACTTACAAACAAATTTTACATACAAAACGTTTGTGACATTATAAAAACAGGATGGAAGTTGAGGCCAAAGCCCCCAGGAATGGGCATCAAGTGAGAAAACAGATTATTCATGTGTGCATGACTGGTTTGTTTTTAACCAATATTTAACTGTTTTTTTAAAAGGTACAGTAGTTCTCAAGCTCCCTAATGTGAGCTGGTAGATTGTTCCAGGACTGTGTGCCTCTGACAGACACTACCATTTGGCTGAATTTGGATTCACGTCTCGGTACATCACAGTCCCCTCTAGTTTGTGCTCTAGTATTTATCATATTGTGTTGGGGTTTTTTTTATATAAATTTGAGCAATGAGGGAGGGGCAAGCCCATTTAAAACTTTAAAAACCAGACAGATGTCAGTGTAGGTTTGAACATTTTTCAATATTTAAAATATTATACTTCCTGACTATATTGTAATAATGGAAGTTGAGAGGTTTCCTTTTGATGGTCTTCTTAAAGAGACCATCAAAACATCCACCAGTCTTCTTACTTCCGTGTGTTGCTTACTTAAAAAAGTAGACACCTCAAATTAGGAGCCACATGATTGTTTAAACCCTTAATTCCAAAACATTATCATATTTCTTAGCTGTTATCTCAAAGCTGTTGAATAAATCTGAGTTAGCAACTGAATCACTCCGTTACTAAAAATACATATATATACAGCACTGATTTAAAGACAGCCTATCGCTAATTGTGTCACTTTTGTTGTTCATGCTGTCAACAGACTTTGTTGGCTATTATTAGACACAACATTTAGTTCTTATTTCCTGAGAGAGGGATCTCTCATGTGCTGCTCTCTCAGAGAAATACCCAATTTTCTTCACTGAAAGGATTATGTTTTGGGCCTATTTTCCTTCCTTTGCTTGTGGATGATCTCATATGAGCTACCAAGATGTAAAACCCCAATGGCAAAAGTTGTGATTTATTGACTTATATAAATGAAATTGACTGGATTTAAACAAGCAGCAACCACCGGTCTAAAAATATGAGTCCAATGTAGAAGTGCTAAAAATTGCAGTCCATGGGGGATCCGCTTGAGGCTGGCTCCGGCAGAACTGGAAACCACATACACATTAATTAAAAAAAGACGATCTTTAGATGTAGTTCTGCGTGTGGTTGGTTTGAGTGGCGTTGCCGTACCTGTATGTGCAGCTTCTCCATGGTTGAACTCAGAGTAAATGTCACTCAGATCAGACAGTTCAGTTAGTGGTGGTAATGATTGCTATACCGCAGGGGAGTAGGATTATTCTGAGTACCTGAGCACCAATGGCCATCAATTCAGCCTCTGTTTGAGGTTTTTTAAATGAAGAATGATTCATATTGTTTACGATATCTTAAATATCTGAAGGCAGATGAACACATAGGGCCTATGTGTTGCATCTGTGAAACAGCAAGAAATACAGTGTCTGTCAGATGGCAGAGTAATGCACTGAAAATGTTCTAAATGCACTCTAGAAACATAAACAAGATGTGCAGTGAGAGAGAGAGAGGAAACAGAGAAACTAAATACACAGGGTAATCAACACAGGTGTGACAGAATATGCAATTTAGACTAATCAGTATAATCAAACAGGAGGGAAGCACAAGGACAGGAAGTAAAATAAACCAGACACACAGGGAACAAGTAAGCCAAAATAAAACAGGAAACACTGAACTAAGAAACGCACCTAAAAACACATACACAAGGAATACAAGACAGAAGACATGAAGCACAGGGAACGGCAAGTGAAATGCACAAAAATACAAAACACCAGAGTAACAATGCAGAAGACAACACAAGGCATGATCAACAAAATAAGACAGGTAAATACGAAAACAAACAAAAGCAACTCATGACATCTGCTGAGACAGTCATCATGTCAGATGAGCACAGAGTGAGTTATACTGTCACCAATACAGCAGAGCTTCAACTGCATCACAGATCAAGCAGTAAGAAACCTTCATGTTGTAAATGAGGATTTTGGTGTATAGGGTTAGGGTTAGTGCACAGGGGAAGACTCTGAGAAAAGCAAAGAATAAAAAAAAAACACATTGCCAACCACTGTTACTTGTAAGAAAAAAATCTCTTCAATCTTTTGATCTGCAGAGGTCACAAGATGACAAAGTTAGAGAGCCACTTGTGTCATAAGACAAGATTTTTTGTCATGGCATCAAACTTGTATAGTCCCATGTTTAAATAACTAAAAATCTGAGGACAGAGTGTCAATTTACTTGTGGCCTGAAGTACTTTAACTTATATACATACAGAGAGTTTAAAACTAAAATAAGATACAGATAACTCAAAAAAATGAAACATGTGAACAAGGAAATTAAGAAAGCCTGTTAGCCTCCCGTCATTTATGTACACATATTGCTTTTTCCTGTGTTCAGATGGAGAAGCTCATTGTTAATTTGATTCAAATTGCAGAAAGTAAGCATTCATATTGTTTTATCATGTCTGTGTCTTTGTGCACGTGCCCATCTTAGTCTCACACTGACATCCTCCAGCTCTCAGGTAAATGGGCGTTGCGGTCTGAAGCTCGCCCGGGGTGACTCACAGGCCGTTGCCATGGCAGTGGAAGGTGATGACTGCAGAGTTCTCCCCATGTTGCCGGCTGCAGCCGGCCCTGCAGCATCTACATCTGATCACCTCTCACACACATAATCATACACATTCTCACAAAATCAGCTATATAGTTAGACTGTAATCCTGCAGATGATACGGATGGTTATTCACAGGCAGATGGATAACTGCTGACAGAACAGATAATAATGAGAAGTGACACATATTTCAGCATCTGAACTCTGCATGTGATGAGATGGTGAGATAGGCTGCAGAAAGAAAAACAGTTAGTGCACAGAGTAGTGGTAGCATCAGAAAGAAATAGCTTGTATGAAGTGACTGCTCCTGCCCCGTCTGTTTCATCCTCTTTTACAAGCTGCACTGCCTCCCCTGGCCTGATGAATATTTGATGGGCATTTGCTGCTTCATCTGCATGCTTTACAACTCCAGTCTGTACAACCGCAGCAGAGGCAGAGGGGCTGCTGTACCACAACTTTTTTTTTTTTTTTTTTTTACCAGCACTCCCTGTTCCCCCAGAGATTCCTTTAGATTTCCTCAGAGGAGAGCAAACGGAGGGAAAAAAGCCTGTGTGCAAAAGTGTTTCCTCTCTGGTGCATTATTTCTTCTCATTTAAGTTCATGCAGGGACGTATTGAGCTAAAAAAAAAGTAAAGCTACCATCAAGGTGAGGTTACAGGGGCTCAATAAAAATGTTTACATGTATTTGTTCATTTGTTTGTTTCTATCATAAAATGCACAGATGGTGATAGATGACATGACCCCAAAAGTGAGTCCCAAACATTTAGCGCTTCCCCTACTGACTGGCTGCAGTAAATGTCACAAAGCCTGCCTCCTTCATCTTAACAGATAGGACATGGGTCAAACTTAATAATAAAATGAATCGTCAAATCATTGTTTCTAAATATGGTTTCTGTGATTATATATATTAGTTCTTATCATGCTCATTTTTATCCAAATGTTTATTTTTTTTAAGAAGTTTAGTTGATGTCAGCTATTTGATGCGAAGAAATGTCATGATTGTCAGTTCTGTTCATAAATACAGCTCCTCCTGAACTTTGCACTCCACAGTAGAGGAGGAATGGGCAGAGGGGACGAAACAAGCTCTAATGCAAGAGTCAGTGAATGTTCCCTTACCTTTGAGTGTCCACTCCAAACCTACAAGAAACCACACTGTAGACTGCACGGACCTGACAGGACCTGAGGGGTCTGTTACGGGTGTGAGGGTGAACCCAAAAGCAGCACACTGGAGCCCGGAGGAAACAGCAGGTAACAAGTCTTTGTAGGTCTTTACTAACCCGGTCACACAATGTCTGTTGAGATGCTGGTTTCACTGTGTGGAGGATCAGGCTGGAAACAGACGAGGAGCAGGCAAATCTCTTGGTCGGGGACAGAAGGCTGAGGTAGTTACCAGGGCAGAAACGAGGAAGGAAGGTCGGGGACAGGCAGGGTCGAAACCGGGAGATCAGTCCGAGGATAAGTGCTGGAGAGTCTTGCATTTGCAGTGAGAACAATCTGGCACTGAGTGGGCTGAGACCGGGACTTAAATACTGGCAGCAGGTAATGAGAAACAGGTGATTTGTGTTGGCTTAATGAGGAGAGTGTGGTTCAGGTAAACGAAGGGGAGTGGAAATGTAGTGGGCTGAGAGGCTGAGCAGATGTGGCAGGTGATAACTGTGACAAGGTCTTTTCTGTTTATTTGAAAGGTTAAATTTGTGTTTTGGTTATTGGAAGGCGAGAATGTCCATACCGCAGACTCTGGCTTCAAATAATGCCATCAGTCACTGTCGCGAGGGTAATTTTGGCTTCACTTTTTGTACAACCTGAGGAGGTGGCAATGCCATACATCGTTATATGCAGGCAATGGTCTGAAATCAAGCACTAACTTCAAGGCCATCAGTACATTTCCTATTTCGATATGTTTTATGAGTCATGGTTGAAGTGGCAATTTTCCTCATCAGAACATTGAAAACAAACAAAAGCAAAATCAAAGCAGCTACTGAGACACAAGTGGATCCATGCACCATGAGTAAATGTCAACGTTTAGGCAAGCATAAAGTCCTTTCACATTTAGAATAATAATATTATTATTATTGGACCAAAGTGAAGAAAACAGACATAAAGCAAAGACCGAGCGGTACATGGTTTGAGCTTCAGCAAGGTTGAGGGACTGATCGTGTGAAAGGAAATGTCAAAAGACTTGAAAAGTTACTCATCACTTCAAAATGCCAACAGAAAAACAATGATGTTCTTTTTCATTTTAATTCAATCCTCAAGTGGGCTGATAAGACCTGTTAACATGAAAGTGCTACCAACCAAGGAACCAAATTTAATATTATTATTGTTGGGTTTAGTTTTGTTAAATGCATTAATAATATTTTTTTAAATCAATCAAATCATCTTTAAATCAATATTTAGTGTTGAATGAGAACCATCTGCTTCAATTCAGGGTCTTGCTCACCATGTCAGGATGTTATACCATATATATGCACTTTATATAATCTTGATTATGTACTCATTTATGTGTATTTATGTAATTTATATTTTGTGTTGTACTCAATTTGTTTGCCAGTTCTGCTGTGTGGTGTTTTGTTTAATGGTACATCTAGTTGCTCTGAGCTGCATGTGTTTTTTTCACCTTATAGCCTAAGGCAAATTTCCCCTTGGGGACAGCTAAGTATATCTTATCTAATCCAATTACACAACAATACAAACCGCTCCAACACTGATGTTTCTGCTCCTTTCAAAGAAAGAGTTTACTGTCATCGTGGTATATGTTCACATTTCAATCCCCAGGTTTTCTTTTGTGCTGAGAAACTTAAAACATCAACAGAGCTCAGTAATCACGAATATGATGCTTTGGATGATGAGCAGCTACAATAAGAATGTTGTAATCTATGTTTATAGGCTGGTTTACGTGATTTTGGCTAAGTAATGTATCCTCTGGTGTCAGTTTAGGCGAGTAGCATGTTAAAAAGACAACCGAAAATAATGGAGAAGAAACAGCTATGAAAATGAAATATTTTTATAGCTCAATTTTATATTTACAGCACTTTTTCAGTTCCCATACAACACCACAAGAGTACTTTGTTGTTTATGATTGAGTGTTTTTTGTAGAATCAGGATGCTTGGAGGGGTTTTGTCGTGGCTATTGATCAAATTTACAGCAGCCAATCAAAAAAGCAGTGAGAGGGGCGGGGAAATCAAAAGGGCTGGCATGCATGGGATGCTAACCTGCTCGCTATCTCATGCACTTCAGAAAGTAACTGACAGAGTAAAACTTTTTGGTGAGGAACATTAAAATTGTATAATTTATGTAACTGGATAAAAAAAGAGCTACAGTGAAAGTAGAGGCAGATAAAACTCAAAACGTCTATTTTCCGAGACGAGTAAAGCAGTTCGGCTGAGTAAAATAAAATCATATCATCATGATTTAAAGAAGAAAAATGATGTAGGGTTCAACACCATGATTCCATCACTGCAGTGTAAATTTCATCCCCGTAGCATTTGTCACTTTGTTAAATGTCACCGCTCTGGCTGACAGATCAAATGCCGCTGCAGCCTGATGAAGATGAAAAAGGCTGCTCAAAACTCTGACTGTGTTACTTTCCCCTGATACAGCCCGCCAAGAAACGACAGTTTATTATTTAATCCTGATGGAAATATTATTTTTCATCAGCATTTATCAGCACAACGTGTCAAATAAATAGTCTGGACATGTATATTGTACCAAATGCTGGCAGGAAAATATGACTCTTAATGTGTCGACATGTGTTGTTCTTGTTAACGGTCATTAAAATCTGGAAAGTGAGGCCTCACCCTGCACACAGGGCAAGTACCCAAGTAAACAGCAGATTGTTTGGCAGTCCACCCAAGGCCAACCAGCAATAGTCAAACACATTCATCCGTAAATTCTCCTCAATGGGCAATTTAGAGCATCCTGTTAACTCTCAGAGAGGAGCATCAACGAGTGATAGACAGACAGGACGGGACTGATGACTGAAGGACACACAGACATACAGAGAGAAAGTTGGATTTTTATTTAAGTGATATCCAGCTGCTGGGTAATATTCAGCAGCAGATTAGACAGGCTCTGCAAAGGAGTCACAGAAAATACTGTCATAGACTAACACTGGAAGAGAGACATGTGAACATCAAAGAAACATGAAATCAACTGCAATAAGATGAAAATCCCTCATAAAACATATAACAATTAAATATAAACATCTGCTTAACATGTATTGAATGCACACTATAAATATCGACTAGTGTACACAATAGATGGACTACAGCGGAGAGGTATTGTACAACCACTAAAACGGATTGCAAGTCTATAGGCAAGGTTTACAAATCTGTGGGTGTGGATTACAAATCCAAGAGCTCGGTCTGTTAACTGTGCACCAAATTATCACTGTCACACTTAAAACATCACTAGTGACTAGTTCTGTTTCAGGGTTCTCCCCAGAACCCTGAAACAGAAGAACAATACTGCTCTATGTTTTCATCAATTTGGTGAATTTGGAGCATGCTAGGTCATTCACCTGAAATGATCAAGACAGCCATGGAGGTTAATGTCATCGAATTAAAGTAATGCCTTACTTTGTAACCGTTACCCCAACCTCTCTTTTGTTGGCATTTGAACCCTAATCAAGTATTTATCCCGTCTATACATCATACTTCACATATTGGTGTGGTAAGTTGAATCACTTTTAAACATTTATTACAGTTGTGTTATCTTACTTTAGTGTAAACAATTAGTTTACATTCTGCCCATGGACTGTTTAAAACATGGACAAAGTCTCAGTGCTGTCACCGATCGGTTTCTAAAGAAACAGTATGAAGCACAAAGATGTTGGTCTCTGTGTTGGAAACTCTGGCATCAACTTATCCAGACTAATCTGAAATCAGGATAGAAGTGGACATAAGGGCACAGACATTATGACTTGCAAACAGCTGCTGTCAAATAAGCCATGCCCCTAATTCGGCCTTATTATACATAAGTCTTAGCTGCAATACAATCGGGACAGAAAAAATCCCTCCTAACAAAGTCTCTATGAATAAAAAAAGAGACCATATCTGTTTTTTGTACCAGGCTGTAAAGATGTTTGATTCTGCTGTTAAAATGGGCATGTTAATGTAGGTCTTAACAAGGTTTCTTTTTCTTTCAGAGCCAGTCACGTGGTCTAATTTTCCATCCAGTGGTTTAATTAAAAAATTTGAGAAACTTTTCTTATTTTTTTCTTTGTCAGAGCTCCCTGACATCATTTACTGCCCACTTATGAATTCATTATCAGGAAAAGACTAACAGGGGGATTGAGAAAAGGGAGACTTGGACATCTGATTCACCACTTCTGTTTGGTCTCTTAATAATGTATCATAAAGTGGAGTCAGGACTTGTTCTATGTTAGTGCAAAGCAGTCATGTTAGAGTGGTTCAACAAGGCTTATTTGCAAAGTGATTAAAGTTGTTTTGGCCCTGAAAGGCAGCATGATTCATTTTGCAGTTTTTGTATTTCTTGTATTACTGAAACACAGCCAACATGTTCTCTTTCAGCCTGGTGCCGTTAATGTATGCCCAGACAAAGCACATATTTTCAATGTTAATTTTTTTGATTGGTAATTTATATTTGTCATGTTTGTTGTGAACATTATTTTTTCTTTTAACAAAAATATCCAGAGCAGTATGATCATTGCAGCTTTTTTCCTTAAAAATATAGACAGGATTATTTTCTTTAGGACATGGTCTCAGATTTATTTTCAAACCTCCAGTTCAAGCTGTAGTTTCCATATTAAAGAAAAAAGTTTTTTCTTTTATTTGTGTCAGAGTTACCCTCAGCTGGAGCTCATTCAATATTCACCCTCTACTTGTCCAAGTTTCTAGATTAAAACAACCCTTAATTTGAATGTGATGGAGAGAACAGGAGATAGCTAGTGAGGGTTTACATGAACCTTGTAAAGAAGTTCTATGTCTCATCAGGAAAATGTGAGAAAGTGATGGATTTTATGGCTGACAAGAGTGATCGAGTGCATTTACTTTAAAATTCCCAAACAGCATAAACCTTGTTTTATCTAAATTGAATGATAGTTTATTGAAATCAAACCATTGCTTTAATTTTCCCATTCTGTTGTGATTACCTCCAAAACTTGCTTCAAATTCTCCCCAGAACAAAACAAGTGAGTGTCGTCTGCAAAAAGAATATCGTCTGTAGCTTTAAAGATATCTAAGACTGAAGTCTCAATCGTACAAACAGTTTGTCTGAGCGTCATGAGAAAAAGATTAAGAAAGCAAAAACACGGTAACACCTGATTCAGTTCATCACAACTGTATTGCAGAATTTGCAGAAATGTTTAAAATCTTAACAAGAGGGCTGTCCACTTGGGCTCTGGTTCATTCCTGCTGATTTGTGGCAGCTTTTTCTAAGAGTTCATCTTTAAACTTGAGCTCAAAAAAGAAGAGCTCAGTCTCTTTTTCAGCCAGTATGTCCATGGTTTCTGCATAGGCTCCGGTTGCTTCCTGCTCTTTTTCAGAGGCTCTATCCACGAGTTCATCTTTGAGCTTCAGCTCCTCTTGGAGTTTGTTCACCTCTGTCTGTTTGGTTTCTTCCAGCAGACTGATGGAGTCCTTCAGAGCTTTGTTTTGCTCCTTCAGAGACTTGACCTCGTTGATGGTGGAGCAGAGAGTTTCTCTATCACTGTCATTCAGCTGAACCTGAGGTTGCTGCAGCTGAGCTGCAGGCAGTTAGTTTAGGCTGCAAACAGCAGCACGTCATGAGATTAAAGTCAGTAAAACCATATATTTACACTGAAAATGTAAAACTGTAAACAAATTTACAGAGGTTTTGTGAATGCGTGTTCCTTGAAGTATTTGCGTCTAGTGCACTCTGTGGTTATTAACTACCACTGCCGTTACAGACTGAGTGATTACACCTTACCGGTGACAAGTACTGGCATATTATGGATGATTGTTCTCCCTTTACTTTGGCCGAAGTAACTAAAGTTGCATGCAACCATGATGAGTCCAGACATGGCTTATGGTTAAACCATACTGATGTTCCTTATCCAAATAAGAGCTTCATATTGGAGTGGAATGTTTTAACCGAATATAAACAGACATGAGACGTAAATAATGTGAACTGTAACATAAACAAGAAAATACACAAGGTAAAATAAAATCATGAAACATACCAGACTGTGTGGATTTTATTAAATATTCATATATATATGAAAGTGCCATCTAAAATGTAAGACCTCTTACAGGGGAAAATAAGACATTTAAAAATAGAAATAAGACATTTTAAGGCCTTTAATTTTGAGAACCTGATTTAAGACTTTTCTAGGATCCCTGGAACCCTGTATGGGGTTTTGACCAATCAGAATCAAGTACTCAGGTGGGTAATAACAACTGTTATATTTGAAACATATATTCTGTTTGTTTGTTTTTTTGCTGTATTTTTATAATTATTTTAAAAACCATTAAGATATTGTTGAAAATCCAGTGTGCATTTACAGAAATGTGTTACACTACAGATCATAGAATGGACAGTACAGATTTACACACAGCTCTTTGACTCTACACATATCTCCCAGAAATATCACTAAGAAGACAGTCTCAGATCAAATCTGTTGGCTGTTTTCTACAGGAATCTGTTATCTGTTTTTTTCCCCCCCAGCTTCCTCCAAACCAACACCATGCAGAAAAGGTTGCTGTCAGTGATTCCTCTAGGTGTTAATCGTTTGGGATCTCTTAGTCCTCCGTATACTATCCCCCTGGTCATATTACTCAAGTTCAGTTTTAGTTCAATCCTGTTTCCCAAAACTGTTACACTGAAAGCTTCCAATCCAAAGTGCTGTTTAAACCAAATAGACAAACAGTCTTTGCCAAATATAACAGCAGGTGTGATTTAATTAAATGAAGTAATTATTCCAATTAGAGCCTGATCGCTGTATCTCTGTGTGACAAACATGCTGCACAGGTGGGGGACAATCAGACAGCAGATGTTTCCACAGACAGTCTGAGTGTCTCTGCTGATAGGTCAGAAAACACATGTGTGGTAATGTTATTAATAAGACCCAGGGGGGGCGAAGTGACAGGGTGGTATGTGTATATGTTAATGTATATATGAAGATGAACATGATATCCAGTATTAGAGGAGACTTTACAGGCTTGGGGTGTTATGGACGTTGATGACTTGTGACAGGTATGTAAAATAATAAATGCAAAGCTCTAACAGCGGATAACTAAATAACAACCTCAATTGAAGTCATCAGTGGGGACATGTGTGTGTGTGTGTGTGTGTGTGTGTGTGTGTGTGTGTGTGTGTGTGTGTGTGTGTGTGTGTGTGTGTGTGTGTGTGTGTGTGTGTGTGTGTGTGTGTTTGTGTGTGAATACGTTTTTAAGACATTCTGAGCTACTTTTCACAGCTGCAGCTTTATTATCCCCCCAGATGTTTGAAAGCTCGTCGGTCTACGCTCATACACCTGTCCTGTGTGTCAGAGATATTATAATGAGCAACGAGTGAAATAAGTTTACCAAGAGAAGAATAGAACGAGAGCATAGAAAAGCCTGCTGCAGCAAAACTTTTCTTCAAAATAAAATTATGAAGATGTAAATTAATTGAACTTTTGTGAAAATAAATATTGCATTGAGGTCTTAAGAAGTTGTATCTACAGATTCTGCCAATAAAAGAAGAATCTGTGGGGGCAGAATTGAATTTTGTAATTGGAGGTTTTCTTCTTTTTGTTTGCACTATGAGGAGTATCTTCAAATCTGAGTGGAGAGCACAAGGGGGTGAACAACAATGTAGCTCTACATTATGTCTACAAACAGACATTTACATGCAAGTGAAGCTAATCATCTACTCTTAGATAACTTCATTTTGCTTACTGAACAAACATCAGAGAAAACAAAAATCTAAACTTTCAGAAAAAAAACTCTGAGCTTCTGAAACAGTGACCTCAAAACATGACCACACTGATTTAAGCCTGGTTTATACTTCTGTGTTGACTCTAAACAGTCCTGACGCCATCATGAGCACTACATAATTATCCATCGAGTGCTGGTCGGATGTGTGATTTCTATGCCAGTTGTATCACCAGTTTTCGGTCCCATTATGTTCTCTGATGTGTGTGCACAGGAAACTGTGGTGATATTATGAACATAGATATGAGCAATGTAAAGCATTACTGGAAATACAATGCAACCCAGTGGACCAAACAGAGAACTTAAGGTCTAGCGTAGTCACAATTTTGAGTGTAGGCTGCTGCATCTGCACCATCGACCTTGAGAAAATGTACTTTGTCTATGTGATGTCACATATTTGTTTTTTGAAACAGTTTTAAACCCTTTTGTCAGCAGTTGCAATATTGGAAATGCAGACTGAACCTAAATTTGGTCAATATAGCATGAGGCAAAGACATGGGGTCAAGGCAAGCAGCAACCTCCAACCGCACAAATTGAAGCAAATGCGGAAGTGTTAAAAACTGCAGTTCTTCAAGTGTCCGCTTGAGGCTGGCTCTGGAAGTACCGGAAACCACATACACACCAATTCAAAAAGCCGATCTTTACAGCAGAAATAAACATGTTTACAGCCTGGTACAAAAACGAGTGTAGTCTGGATAGCTCGTTTCGCGGCGATTTCAAAGGTATTAAGATTACGTGTTTTCCATTATGAGAGGCACAGCTGACTGGATTGACAGGCGGAAACACTGTAGCTGTTGGCGAGGAGGCTCAAAGACCGCCTCTTTACCTCACACTAGATCGACAGCACTTATGTTGAGTTCATCATTTCCAATATGGCTCCCGCCTACGATTGGCCTCAAAGCAGCGCTTCAGAAACAGATGGGTGACATCACGGATACTACGTCCATTATTATTATACAGTCTATGGGTTAAGGCGAGCCTTTAGTCTCTTTTCTAACAGCTACAGGGTTCACCCCTATCCGTCAAGTCAGTCATGCTCTTATTTAGGCAAAACTAATATGTTTAATATCTTCACAAAGAACAAGTTACAAAAAAAAATCTCCCTCTGTACCGTGTGTGCCGAGACAGAATGAGCTATTTAGACCAAACCGGGTATGTGTGTATGTGGTTTCCTGTGCTTCTGCAGCCAGCCCCAAGCTGATGCTCCATGAACTGCAGTTTTTTAACACTTCTGCATTGGCTTCATATTTTAAGACCTGAGGTTGCTGCTTGGTCGGCAAAGGGCTACGTTGGCCTACAGCAAAGGTTTTGCCATTGGTGCAGAAGTATAAACCGGTCTTTAGGCCTGTGGTGTGCTGACTGGACAAAGTCTCAACACCTTTTGCTACAGTTGTCCTTTCACTTGTACGCCAGCTTCACTCCTAATTTGCTGCCAGCCTTTACACCACCAAACACAAACATGTCAGCCATGACTGCTGAGAAGAACTAATGAATGATGTTCAAATCAAAATAATATCATGTTATGACATTTTGTTTCCTTCATTTGAAGAATACATGGTGGCTGTCACTGTTTGTCAGGTTACACGACACACTCTGCATGTCAAGCCAACAAAGTATGTTTTTGTGTGTGTGTGTGTGTGTGTGTGTGTGTGTGTGTGTGTGTGTGTGTGTGTGTGTGTGTGTGTGTGTGTGTGTGTGTGTGCGTGTGTGTGTGTGTGTGTGCGTGTGTGTGTGTGTGTGTGTGTGTGTGTATGTGTGTGTGTGTGTGTGTGTGTGTGTGTGTTTGACAGATCTCTCAGGAGGACTTGTCTTTTACTATGCAAGCACAGCAGAAGTGGACAGGTGTGAAATCAGCCTGTCAGGTTATGTGAGAATCTACAGCGAGGGAAGCTGACAGTTTAGGTCTAAATTCATTTCATCGTCCTCCCTGAAATGACCACAAAGCTTCACTCTCATCACCACGGTACTACCAACACTGTTTTTACTGACTGTTACCACTGCCTTGTTCAGTGTCAGGCAAGATGATTAAGAGTGGAAGTGGCTTTGATTACATTTTTCACAACAGACATTCACAGTGAGTTCTACAGTAGACAAACAACTGGAGGATCACAATACTGTGAAAATATACCCCAGTGAGCATGTTTCCTGTTTAAACAATGTTGAAAACAACCTCATGTGTAGGGGTGGGAATCGCTGGATGACTAACAATACAGTATGATACATTAAGATACGATACAAAATACTAAGCCTAGGATAACGATAATATCACAATACTGCGATAATCCATACATTGCAAAATGATACATCAGTATATTTGATTAAATGAAAATAAAAATGCCCTCTAAAAGGGAAAGTGTAGGATTAATGTAAGCTTTCACTGCACTTTGGTTTTGTTTAACTGAGATGAAACAATCTACATGTTTTTAGTCTGTAAATTACATTTACAGAACTTCAGAACAATTGTTAAATCTTAGAAAATGGCACAACAAATACAGATTTTAGCGCTTGAACTAAGCGGCAACATCTGGTCTCAAAAAATGAAGCCCATGCAGAAGGGCTAAAAACTGCAGTTCATTGAGGATCCGCTTGTGGCTCCGGAAGTACCGGAAACCACATACACACCAATTCAAAAAAGACGATCTTTCCAGCAGAAATAAACATGTTTACAGCCTGGTACAAAAGACAAGTGTAGTCTGGATAGCTCATTTCTCGATCTGCACACACTGTACGGGGGTGAATTTTTTTCTAACGCGGCAATTTCGAAGATATTGAGATTACGAGTCTTCCAATGAGAGGCAAAGCTGACTTCATTGACAGGCGGGAACACTGTAGCTGTTGGCGAGGAGGCTCAAAGTCCGCCTCTTTACGTCACAATTGCTCGCCGCTGACTGGCAGAAAAATAGCGCTTCAGAAACAGATGGATGACGTTAGGGATACTACGTCCATATTTTATACAGTCTATGGCTTGAACACACATAACTAGCATGTGTTTGTAAACCTGCTCACATTTTGTGCTTAAACTTTAAGATAAATAAGTATATTTGTTTACCTGTATGAATGTAGCCTATTATTAACAGCCACAGGCATATTCACAGTGACGTCAATAACTACAGCCTGGTCTTTTTCAGTCAGCCTCTATTCCTCTGTAGTCTTTTGGAAACTTCTGCAATATAAGCATATGAATGCATTTTCAGTGCTAGTGCTTTCAGTGACTGACTCCGTGGCACATGAGGTCCACCCATCGCAGGTGAGTAAAACTTTCGATGCAGACTTAAGTGTGTTCTCGAACTTTCCACGCATCTCAGCCAGTCTCAGTATCGAGCACTGCAACGGCTTTCTTTCTTGTTTCAAGAGCGGCTAGCGCCTTTTCACCGCTGTCTGACAGGTTGCTGCCTTCTTCTTTGGTCAATAAACGTCTGTTCACGTTCCCCTCATTCACGTGATCAGCGCCACCGTGTGGAGTCATGAAGTACTAACGCGGTGAGTCAAATTGGCTGGGAAATCTACTAACAGCATTTGTTCAATTGATATATCAATATTTAGCCGCCACATTTCGACAATTGTATCATACAGGTCAGGGCGACAATATATTAGCATATTGATACTTTGTCCCACCCCTACGTATAAGGCAATCATCAAAGATGTTCTAAAACAGTTAAAAAGTAAACATCTCTTCATCATCTATGTGTAGACGTTGATTTAATGTCAATCTGTAGACCAGATTTTACTGAGAAATCGGCTTCCAACACAGGATTTATTGCACAGCCACACACACACATATTAATTACCTTTTTGAAGCCGTGTCTTATAAAGATAGCGGCTTAAATTATTATGAAGGTGAGCAGAGCATAGTCACCTCAGAAAACTTTAATACACTACCGGGAATCAAAACACACAGCCCTCATCAACCAGTGACATCTGTGGCACTGATGCTGTCACTGCATATTCACCCACTAAAGGGTCTTTCTGCCTCCTAGTCAGAGCAGCCAAAGTGTCTCAGCATGCACTGTCATCTTTTTTCTTCTACTGATGAGAATGTTTACAACTGTTCCCTACTACAATGTCTCTGGACTGTTTTATTGACTACACACAGCCCATAAAATGTAGTATTCATGAGTTTTATATGAAAAAAAAAAGTGTTGAAATGATGTCTTTGTGGAGACAGGCCTTCAACCACCCCTGGAAATTACTTTGGAGACATGCTGTCAAATTAATCAATTCCATCTCCTTATCAAATGCTGAAATGAGCAGGTTATAAAAATATAAAGACAAAATTGTGTTGTGCTGATGTTAGAGTCCTATTTCTGCCCTCTTTGTGCAAAACATAAATTCAATGAAAACACAGCCCTCTTGAGAAGAAAAGTCTTCTTCGTCTTCTTTTCTATTTGGTTTCCAGGTTTTCAAACACTGTATTATATTTGAGTGCACTTGAAATCTTGATTCAGTCTGAGGCTTTGACTCAGACAGAGTTTGCTGATTTTCTGCTCTATGGAGCCGGTCTTTGTGTTTAGAAGTACACTCCTTACGTGTCTCAGTGAGTCAGTCTTTGCTTCAATGAGTCTCCACAGAGTCCATGAGCTGCAAGTGGTGTTTTTGTCTGCAACCAGTATGATGCTTCCTGTTCTGAAGTTTCTCCTGGTGAGTTTCACACATGCATTGCTTGCATCAGACAGAGGTTTTCTTTTATCCAGAGAGCACAAAGAGGTTAGAAATGTGTCGAACAATATGCCCTTTTCTTTGCAAAACTCTACTCTTAAGTAATCTTCCACTTAGCGTGTCAGGTTGATTGAGTTGTCTTCATAGAATGACTTTTAGCTTCAACCTCACATATGATTGTTTCTAAGCTTTCATCATCCAGAGTCATTAATGTGACAGAATGAAGGGGTCTGTCAGTGAATGAATCAGTCTTTTAACAACACCAGTGAAGTTTGAACCTTCATTTCGGCTAAATGTCTATTTATCTTTGAATGAAAACAACTTTTATACCATATTGCACGGACACACACTCACACACATACATGCACACACACACACACACACGCACGCACACACACACAAACTTCTTCAATCTGTTTTGAGTTTCACTTCTTCACTCTGGATGAGTTGTTTGCTCAAGTGACCATAGATATACTGCTATCTACTGACCTTAACCAGCCCTCTTCAATTAGCGGCCTGCGGGCCACATGTGGAACCGAAAGCAACTTTCGAGTGGCCCGAAAGATACTGCCAAGTGATTGTGACTTGGGTCCGGCAAGAAAAACATCTTTTACTAACACTGACAAGTGCTGCTCTTTTCTTGGGTTTATGCCCTTTTGGATGTGGCAATACGTTAATAAACATCCAGTGTGTTTGTTATCTTATCTGTTTGTTTTTCTTTGAAATGGTAACTTAACTCACTGTCTGCTAAAAATGTCCAGCCCAGCTCATGTCCTTAGTCTGAAAATCTAGCCTGACCATATATTTAATTGAATAGCCGTGCTTTAAACAAGTTGTTCTCAAAGTGGGGTCCCAGGACCCCTGGGGTCTGCGAACCATAGGTTAGGATTAGGGTTAGGGTTAGGATGAGAGTTAGGGTTAGGGTTAGGGTTAGGGTTATGATTAGGTTTATGATTAGGGTTACGAATTAGGGTTATGGTTAGGGTTAGGGTTAGGGTTAGGATTAGTGTTAGTGTTAGTGTTAATGTTAGGATAAGGAATAGGGTTAGGGTTATGATTAGTGTTAGTGTTAGTGTTAATGTTAGGATAAGGAATAGGGTTAGGGTTAGGATTAGGGTTAGGGTTGTGATTAGGGTTAGGGTTAGGGTTAGGGTTACGGTTACGGTTAGGGTTAGGATTAGGGTTAGGGTTAGGGTTAGAATTATGATTAAGGTTGTGATTAGGGTTAGGGTTGGGATTAGGGTTAGGGTTAGGATTAGGGTTAGGATTAGGATTAGGGTAAGGATTAGGGTAAGGATTAGGGTTAGAATTAGGATTAAGGTTGTGATTAGGGTTAGGGTTATGATTAGGGTTAGAATTAGGATTAGGGTTAGGTTAGGATTGTGATTAGGGTTAGGGTTAGAATTGTGATTAGGGTTAGGGTTAGGATTAGGGTTAGGGTTGTGATTAGGGTTGTGATTAGGGTTAGGGTTATGATTAGGGTTAGGGTTAGGATTAGGGTTAGGGTGTGGGTTAGGGTTAGGATTAGGATTAGGATTAGGGTTAGGGTTAGGATTAGGGTTAGGGTTAGGGTTGTGATTAGGGTTAGGGTTAGGACCAAAACTAAATTTAAGCAAACAGGATTAGGGTTAGGGTTAGGGTTAGAACCAGAACTAAACTCAAGGAAACAGAACCAGAACCAAACTCCAGGAAACAGAACCAGACAAAACCAAACCAAACAAGAACCGAAACAGAACCGAACCACGGCTCTTCTGATTCACTATACAGTATGGGGCGCAGCTTTTGATCATGACACATCACTAATGTGCTTATTCTGTGTTACAATTATGAGGTGGTCTTTGGACAATTTCCTCACCTGTAAGGGGTCCCTGGCTCCAAAAAGTTTGAGAACCCCTGCTTTAAACCATCTTTTCAAGTCTTTGCTGCCCTCGAGAGGTGATATGTGTCAAAGTTACGTTTAATGCCTGACCTATCCAGTGGTTTTTCAGAAAACTAATGTGTCGGCACAGTGAATACTGGGATATCTTATGTGAAATTCGCTCAAATATATGAGCCACTCACCTGTTCAGTCGCTATGGACCATCTCCCAAACAGCAGCGAAAGTGTAAATTGTAGAGAGCTCCACACAATATCGTGTATTAACAGCGCTGTCCCTAAATGTTTCACACTGGTCCTCCTCGTCATCTCCCTTCAAATTCATAATAGAGAATCAAAAATGGACATTTTTATCCAAACTATGGATTTTATTTTTACACAAATTATTTACATACAACTTTGGACTTAAATTATGAGGCGTTTCAGTGCAGTCGGCTACTTCCGATATTTCCTACTGCACCTAAACGCATCATGATTGGTCACCATACATGACGACAGAGGAAGTGAATGTATCAGCTAGCAGCAGTTTGTTCAGAACAACAGCCGAGTTATCCAGTTACACGTTGTAAATAAGGTATGATTTATATTTATACTTTAACAGTATTTGTTGGGTTATCACCTTTAACGGGAAACGTGTGTTTAAACGCTAAAACAACCCCGGTAGTAGAAATTAGTTAATGCTAAAAGCAGTGGTGCCAATAACTGTAAGCTAACGTTAGGTAACGTTCACTGTTAGCTGTTAGCTCGGATGATTTTTGTTTGTAAGGAAATAATTAGCCTGTTGAGACTTCGAGGCAAAAGACAAGGACATGACACAGCATTTTAAATCCTCTAAACTATAACTACTGTCTTGAAATATGAAGTTTAGCAGACAACAATGTATGTCATTGCTAACCTCATTGTTATCTGACGCAAGATTGGTGGACTGCTCAGCAACAACTTTCTGAAGAGTTATCTTCATTTTTCTTCAATCAGAGGTCAACCATCTGTCTGTGGAGGGGGAGTGTGCTTAAAATAATGTGGCTTGGGACTAGGGCTGCCAACTTTGTCACTCCTAAATAAGGGACAGGTGCACGGTGCCTTGGTGGTGTGGGCATGATGTGTGAATTCAGTGTATATTCATATTCTGATTCAACTGGAAATGTAGAAAGTGTGTGTATTCAGAATCAGAATCAGAATCAGCTTTATTGGGTAGGTATGCTTGAACACACAAGGAATTTGACTTAGGTAAACTGTGCTCTCTTTGTACAAGGCATAAGAATAAGACATACAAAATAGAATAAAAAAAATGTAATAACAATAACATCAGCTATAAATACAAAAGAACAACAAATAGGCATGACTAATATGTACAGGCTAAACTAATATGATAAAGTGCAGTGGTGAGTAGCAGAGGTAGTTTTTACATTAAAAAAATAGAAGTTAAATAATAAAAATAAGTAGAAATACGGAATTTTGCTTGGAGAATTTTTGCATTGTATATCTACATGTATATTTACAGAGAGTATTGATCCAACAGGTATGACACTGTTATGGTTTAGTGTTCATCAGAGTGACAGCCTGGGGGAAGAAACTGTTCTTGTGGCGGGTTGTTTTGGCGCACAGTGATCTGTAGCGCCTGCCGAGGAGTTTGAAGAATTTGTGTCCAGGGTGTGAGGGGTCAGCGGTGATGCTACCTGCCCGTTTCCTGGCCCGGGACTGGTACAAGTCCTGGATGGGGGGCAGGTCGACACCGATGATTTTATCTGCAGTCCTTATAGTCCTTTGCAGTCTGTGTTTGTCTAGTTTGGTTGCAGATCCAAACCAGACAGTGATGGATGTGCACAGAACAGACTGGATGATGGAGGTGTAGAACATGACATATTCCCTTTAATCCTTACTGTATCATTATGTAACCTCGTATGAATAAACCTCAAAGAAACCACAGTTTGGCTCTTTACATCAAAAAACAGGCAAAAGAAAAATTAAATGCAAAAGAGGAGTATGACTCACCAAATGCACTTTTTCCATGGATACTTTTTGCTGCTCTTGACTGACTTAAGCTGTCTTTTGTCCTTTTGCACAACCAGAGAGAAGTCCTTACATGACAAGTCACGTGACACCATTGTTTTAATGTGTATAAAATATGTAATGAATATATATGTAATGTATGTGTATAAATCTAATGTTCTTTGGCAAAAACATGTCTTTGTTCATGCCAATAAAGCAAATTGAATTGAATAGAGAAGTCCTTACATGACAAGTCACAGTTTACAGATATTTGAAGTTCATTTTTGATCAGCTCTGTGCTGCATCTGATTCTTGAGTCTGACCATTTGAGAGTTTAAGATTTAATAGTCAATATACGGGACAATTGAGGTCCCGTATGAAACAAACTGATTTAGCCCAATATACGTGATGTCCCGGCTAATACGGGACAGTTGGCAACCCTAGTCAGGATACGTCTTTGTTTTGTATCTCTGACGCAGTACAGATACTCAGACAATTTATAATCCTAGTTTAGAGTCAAATAACAATTCATTCTACTTTGGGTCTTTGTTTGGTTTCTCCATTGCTCTAAATACAGATCTTTGGAGTGCTTCATGATGAGTTTAATAGTGTAGTAGATAGTGTTTTGGATCAGTGCTGATGGGAGTCTGGCTGATTAGCTTCCTCACCAGCTGACTAAGGGGACAGTTTTCAGGGTTCAGCTCTTGGTTTTTTAGTGCTTTAAATTGAAGTGAGTCTTTTGGGCTTAAATTTAGATGTGTCCAAAATTTGATTGCACGTTTCTGAATGTTTAACAGCAATGGGAAATGTCCCAGTTCTGCTTGGCAGGCGTTATTTGGAGTTTTTCTTTAAACATTTAGAATTCTTCTACAGAATTCAGTATGGAGAGCCTCTATTGGGTGTTTGTCAAATGAGCCATGCTCAAGTCTACCCCAGATCTCACTTCCATACAGAGCTATAGGTAAAATCACACTATCAAATATTTTTGTCCAGATTCTAATTGGAATGTTAATCTTGAATAATTTGGTTTTTAATGCATAGATTGCCCTCCGTGCGTTTTCTTTAAGTGCATTTATTGCCATCTTAAAATTTCCTGATGCAGTCTCTCTCTGAAGAGTTGCCTTCATTTTTCAATCTTCCTTCAATCAGAGGTCAACCATCTTTTTGTGGAGGGGAGTGTGCTTAAAATAATGTTGCTTTGAACTGCTTCGCCTGAAAGTAACGTTTGTTGACTCGGATGCATTGGTAGCACTCACACTGTGTATGTTGTTTTTTCCATTTCAGTGACAGCATCTTGAAGGTTCGCCTCATGGAGCCTCCAAAGCACACCAAGAAGGCCAACATGAATCGGGACCCGAAGCGCAGCCAGAATCAGTCATCCACTCCACGACAGAAAGATGCCTATGCCAGACTCCTTAGCCAGCACAGCAGCAGTAAGTTCAGTCTTTATCTGGAACAATATGCAAAGGACACATTATTTCAAAGAGAAGGACATGGGCCAAGCACACACGCCCAGAGTGACAAGCTTAACATACCACAGCAAAAGAGGGACCAAGCGCCCTATGATTTCTCTGATTCAAGTGACTTCTCCCCTTCATCCATGAAAAACAAAGGAGAGGAGAGCTCGCTGTCTTTGTACATGGAGAAAGTGAGCACCCGTAGTACCCAGCAGGACTGTGAGAGGAAGCAGGGTGTGTCAGACAGACAGCGCCGGGGACCGAGAAGGGACACCACCACCAGCCAAGATGGGGACATTGAATCTGGCGAGGAACTCAGCTCTTTGAAACCTACTGAGCCAAAGAAACAGCAGAAGCAGCAGAAGAAGAATAAAGACTCTACAGACACTGATGTTTTTGTTGGACAACCCCAGTCCCCAAAGAAAGCTGGGACAAGTGGACAGGAGCGGGAGAAGGGGCCAAAGTCAAAGAAAAAAGATCATCCAAAGCACCAAGAGGGGGCGTCATGCTCTGGGTTTGACACTCAGATGTCCCCTCATGGCAAGGACAAAAACCCACAGCAGCTAAGAGGTGAAGTTTGCTTATTTTATACGTATGACAGTATGGTTCTATACTTTTAATGTATTTTAATGTATTGAGTAATTATGTGAAATCAAATTCAGCTTCCAGTGCCAGTTCTCCAGCAGACAAGCGTAAGAACAGAGGAGGCAGAGGATCAAAGAAACAAGTGTTTGAGCCTTACATGGCACTTGAGGACGTTTCCCATGGCTTGAAAAGAGGAGAGCTCATCCAGGTACAAACCATAAGTTACAGCTCCTTACAACTCAACTCAACTTTATTTATATTGCACCTTTCATACATAAAAACATGCAGCCCAAAGTGCTTCACAAAATAACAGAGACAGAAAACAACAGCAATGGTAAAAAGATAAAAAGCATTATTATAAATAAAATACTAAAAAAATAAAAATAAAATCAATACAGTAAAATTAATAAAATAGGTAAGAGTGGAAAGAAAAGTTAGGTAGCATTAAGATAAATAGATGTTAAAGCAATGATTAAAATAATAATACAAATAATAATGCAGTCCAGGGCTAAAAATACATTTCTCCAAATTAAAAGCTAGATTAAAAAGGTAATTCTTAAATTTAGTTTTAAAAGCACCCAGAGAGCTCGCCGTTCCATAGCTTAGAGGCGTAAAAACAGAAAGCACCATGGATGTATTGAAATCCACAAAAAGGAGGCGCTGGTGGCCTAGCGGTCTAAGCGCCCCACATACAGAGGCTATAGTCCTCTCTTCAGCTCTCTTATCAATAAAGGCAAAAAATCCCCGAAATATAACTTTTTTTTAAATCCACAAAATTACTTAAGATGGTCTAACCTTGTGGGTAAATAATTTCAATTATTTAATAATTCAATTTATTATTTCAATATCCCTATTTTGACCCCTCAGTATACCGAGACAAACCCATCTAACAACCCTGTACTTGTAGTAGCACATTGTTAAAGTTAAGGCAGATGTTGAGCCAAGTGGAACCTGAACAGTTGGTATAGTGGCATTTATGTAAACAGAAATAAATAACAAATTGTACTGCTGACAAAGTGTCTAAAGTCTGAAACTCTCTCTACAGGGCCAGTTAAGAATCAACCCGAAGAAGTACCACGAGGCTTTCATCCCATCTCCTGTAAGTGTAACTCAGAAGGAATGAGACACAGTATATTTGGATGCTATCAATGCATGTGGTTTTGTTGTGTTGCCTGCACAGTTTCACGGAACAATCTTTAAAGGCTTCAATCCAAAGTTTGAAACATGCCTGAGACAAATAACCTTTGTGTGTTTGCAGGATGACGCCCGGGATATATTTCTGGATGGGATTGTAGTTCGTAACAGAGCGCTGAATGGAGACATAGTGGTTGTGCAGATCCTTCCTCAGGATCAGTGGAAGGTAGACTACATCTGCAGCCTCATTCTTTCAACTCTGACACAATCTTTTTAAAGTTGTATGTTTTCATAACATGCTCCATTTCAGCTATTAAGTCAGTAAGACACACTAGTATTGAGTATATCAGCAGAAAATGAATGTACTGCATGTTTCTGTCTAGGTTGTGAGGTCAGACACTGACTGTGATGGCACCAGTGATTTAGAGAGCCAGAGAGACGGCACAGCACAGAAGAAGAGAGCACAGGCCTCTAGACCTGCGGTTAACGTGGGAGACCAGTCCAGCGACCAGGATGAACTCGTCAGAAAAGTTCAGAGTGCCACTCTGGCTGATCCAGGTAATATAATACACACAAACTCTGATATCAAAGATTACACGTGTAAATTTGTTTTTATTTGTTTGTATTAAAGCAAAAACAAATTCAGAAAGGAACATTAGTTCAGCTTATATGTGTGAATCTGTCCTCTCATCTGATGGAAATAGGGGAACCTCTGGAGGAACCCTCAACCCCAAGATCCAATGGGGAAATACTCCAAAAGACCGCTAAAGTGAGCTTCTTGCCTGTTTGATGTGCAGTTTGTACTCACCCCATCTCTTCTATTTCTCCAAGCATTTTTATAAATATGTAGCTTTCCCCGACCAGGCCACAAGGAAAACGTTCTTTGTGACTGCATTGTTCAGTGCAGTGTCCTCAACGCTTAATTCACCCATCTAAACTCTACTAGAAGAAGACTCAGGACGTTCTTTCAACACTCAGTCGAGTGAAACAATGAGCTAAAATCGTATCATTTTCCTGCTTTATGTACAACCAAGAGAGTTATTTTAAGTTTTTACAGAAACTCATAATGTAGTCAGTCCGTTCATAATAAAAGACATCTATCATAATAAAAGAGATGTTACTATGAAGAGACATGCACAAAGGATAACCCAAGGTTCTGCTTGTTTTTTAATTTGTTCTTTTAAAGCGTATTTCATTCGATTGCTTGTATTCATGATGGTTAAAGAAAATCTCATTGCACCCTTTAAAGTCATCGTTCTACTCTCCCTCTCATTTGTCTACCAGGTGGTGTACATTGTGGAAAAGAAACACTCCAGGGCTGTCACAGGCTTCCTCAAATTTCTACCAGACAAACCATTCGCCATGTTCTCCCCCGTGGACCACAGAGTGCCACGGATTAACGTTCCCCTCATTGACTGTCCTGAAAACTTTGGTACCCGCCCGGGCGACTACACCAACACCTTGTTCATATGCCGGATAACCGACTGGGCGGCTGACAGCAACTTTGCAGAAGGGTGAGTGTTAATGTTCAAAAATCAAAGTAAGGAATATGCTCACCGTCAACCAGCCTGACTCCCTCCTGATGTTTCCTGCAGTCTACTCGCCAAGACGCTGGGGCAAGCTGGAGAGATCGAGCCAGAGACTGAGGGCATCCTGACTGAGTACGATGTGGATTCCTCCGAGTTCTCAGATGAGGTGTTAGACTGTCTGCCCAAAAACCTGCCCTGGACCATCCCACCTGAGGAGATGAAGAAGAGGAAAGATCTGAGGTGAGACTATGAAGTGCAAGGTTCTACATTTGTATGAGCTCCAAAAACCTTAGGGTACTTAACAATTTTTATTTGCTCATCTTTGGAGCACCAATGATTTATTGGTCCTCCAGTCACAGTCTCATTTGTTAATATAGGCCATGTTTTGATATGTCTTTAGGACAGAGTGCATCTTCACCATTGACCCGTCTACAGCCAGAGACCTGGACGATGCTTTGTCCTGTAAACTACTCCCTGATGGTAAAATACCTTTCCTGTGGATCTCAGTGATGAAGATGATGATGATGATGCAGAAGTCTGATGACAGATGTTGATTCTGAGGTTCTGTTCATGCACTGTCTTTTATCACAGGTAACTTTGAGGTGGGAGTCCACATTGCTGATGTGAGTTATTTCGTTGAGGAAGACAACTCTCTGGATGCCATCGCCAGCCAAAGAGCAACAAGTGTCTACATGGTTCAAAAGGTGAGCACTCTTTAACGTAATGACAAATAACATCATGCTTTGAATTTGCTGAGACAGACCAAATTTTTTTCAAAATAAAAAGCACTTTTTAGACCTTTTTAGTCTCTTTCCTTAGTCTTTATCTTAACAGTTTTATTTCATCTTACTTTTATTTATTTACCATCTAGTTCAAATTTTAGTCTCTTTAATAAATATAGCATCTTAGTTTCTTTTACTGGTTTAATCTTTTAGTATTTTATTGTCTTATTAATTTATTTTATGTTGGTGATTTTAATTTCCTGTGTTGAGTTTTAACATCTTATTTTACCTCCAGTGTTCCCTCATTAATATATCATGGAAGTGTTTTCCTTCCTTCATTCAGCAACTTCTTTCTAATTTTTGTATTAATTTATTTCATTATTATTATTATTATTATTATTATTATTATTATTATTATTATTATTATTATTATTATTATTATTGTAGATATCATGTTCTTAACCTTAGGATTGTGGGGTGGGTTTGGGGTCTGGGCTGGGGTTGGGATTAGGATGGGTTGGTCTTTTTATTTGTTTTATATTTTAAATTTTTTCTATTTTAAGTTGTTTTTACGTAGAGCACTTTGTGTTCAAAGTCGTTGTATGACAAGCGCTTTACAAATAAAGTCTGACTGATTGATTGATGATTGATTGATCTGCTGATCAGTGTGTCATTGTTTCTTCTCCTCCACCAGGTGATCCCCATGCTGCCCAGGCTGCTGTGTGAGGAGCTGTGCAGTCTGAACCCTCTCACTGACAGACTCACCTTCTCTGTCATTTGGAAAATCACACCTGAGGGAAAGGTATGGAAATGTAATAATTCAAAGACCTTTTAGAGCTGCATCCAAACCATGAGATGACAATAGTGTTTTCTGTATTTAGCACATTTCATTACTAGTTATCTCCATGTGTTGTGTATTGAGGGACAGAGTGAAAAACAAGCATTAGCATGAGTAAAATCAGTAACATAGACAACAAAATGTTGTACATAGAAGGAATGATGTGAAGGCAAATACTTCCTGGACAGGGAATAATCAAAGTGTTGATTAAACAAACTAGTTGGAGGACTAATGCATGTTTAAGTGTGCTTTTTCAGTTTTTCTGACCTTTCCCTCACCGTCTTTTCTTCCTCCAGATCCTGAGTGAGTGGTTTGGCCGCTCAGTCATCCGCTCCTGTGTGAAGCTGAGTTATGACCACGCTCAGAGCATGATTGAAGCGCCTGAGAAGATGTTCTCTGCCGAGGAGCTGCCCCCCGTAGCCCCCGAGCACCCCATCGATGAGATCCATCAGGCTGTGCTCAACCTGCACACCATTGCCAAGAACCTGCGAGCTCAGCGCTTCTCAGGCGGAGCCCTCAGACTGGACCAGGTTAGCCCTGTCTGTCTAACTCTGGAGCCCAAAAACTAATTTCATAAAAACACACACAAAAACCTAAGTAATGGAGGCGGAGGTAGACAAGCAACCCTGCAAGTTAAAATGAAAAAGTCAAATGAAATAATTTAAAAGTTTCTGGGTAGCTTTTTATTTTTGAATTTGCATCAAACACAATATTTGTGAGTCATGCTGAAGTAAAAATGTAATGACTGTTTTCTTTTCCAGTTGAAACTGTCTTTCACTCTGGACAGAGAGACCATGATGCCTCAAGGCTGCTACATCTACCAGTACAAAGACAGCAACAAGTCAGTGACCAACCCTCCTCACACACTTATCTTCCCCATGTTTCTCTTCTATTTGATGTCTCACCTGTAAAACTGCTGAAGTCTGTTCTGTCTGTATCTGTGTTTTCCAGGTTGGTGGAGGAGTTAATGTTGCTGGCTAACATTGCCACAGCCAACCACATCCACCGCAAGTTCCCTGAGCTGGCTATGCTCCGACGACACCCTCCGCCCAAAGCAAAGATGGTGGATGAGCTGCAGGAGCTTTGTGATCAACTGGGCATCGACATTGATCTGTCGTCTGCAGGAGCGCTGCATGTTAGTGATGTAGATGATGTAGATGATGTAGCTCAGGGACACAGTGCTCTGATGATAAGGACATAAAAGTGATACAATAATTAGAACTTAATTTTAAACGCTTGTTTTAATCTCCTGCATGTTCTGCTTTTCCAAAATGCAGAAGAGTCTGAACACCACTCTTGGTGATGATGAATACACCACGTTCAGGAAAGAAGTCCTCACCCACATGTGCTCCAGACCCATGCAGGTTAGAGCTCAGCAACTGCCTCTTATTATTCTCTTTCATTTGTGCAGAGCACGTTCACTTTTGTACACCAAAGATGTTCTTCTTTGAAACATTTCATGGGTTCCTTTTAATCATACACGTCTCATTGGTGTTTTCCAGATGGCGCTATACTTCTGTTCAGGCGTACTCAAAGACGAGCATTTGTTCAAGCACTACGCTCTGAACGTTCCTCTCTACACTCACTTTACGTCACCCATCAGACGCTACGCTGACATCGTCGTTCACCGGCTGCTGGCTTCCTCTCTGAGTAAGTACCTCGTTTCTCAAAGTCATGAAAACCAAACACGCAAACAACAGAATGCCCCGTTTGTTGCAAACAGAGCGGCTGTTGATGTGCAAAGAGAACAAAGCAGCCTCAGATCTCACATTCAGTTGACGTGTTGTTTTCTCGCTGCTGCCTTTTGCATTGTATCGGTCTGCTCCTGTTTTGTGTGTCTTCAGTTTATTATGCGTGGTTTCTTTTTCATTGTACTCATAACGTGCGTGTCTTCATGCAGAGTGTGGGCCTCATTTGGGGCTGTCTACTGAAGAAGTGCAAAAACAAGCCTCACGATGCAATGACAAGAAAACGCTGTCAAAGAGGGTCCAGGAGCTGAGCTCAGAGCTTTTCTTTGGAGTCTTTGTGAGGGTAGGTTTCTCAACATGCTGCCAGTGAGACAAAACAAATGAAAAACATACAGAAAGTTATTCAAGCTGTTTTCTGTGCTCTTTGTTAGACACCTTGGATCTAACACAAAATAAGTCAAATGTGTTTTTAACAAATATTCAATAATTCTCTTTTAGATGAGATAAAAGTAAAAAATCAGACTAAGAAAGTATTTTTGAGTTATTTTCCCTCCTCCCCTTGTTCTACAATATAAAAACTCTTATGGATATGATCCAGTATCATTCTCATGCTCCTCAGATAAACACAAGATCGAAAAACAAAACATCTGGATGTAAAATGAGCCAGTTTCTTGATGTCGTCTCTTTAATTGTTGAATGTTTTGTTGTGTGTCCACAGGAGTGTGGCCCTCTGGACTCTGAAGCCATGGTGATGGGCGTCCTGGATCAATCCTTCGATGTGCTGGTTGTCCGATACGGAGTTCAGAAACGCATCTACTGCAAGGTCAGCTCTAACACACTCCACTTAAAGGGAGTTTCAGCCTTCATGTTTGTAAACATCTGTAGCGTAGTTATTTTATTAAATGTTGTTACATATTGGCTTTTATGATCATTTGAGTTTTTCAGTCTCATTACAAAATTCTGTTTTTGTAGATAGATAAAAAGATGCTATTACTAGAATATATCTTAAAATTAATCACTATGAAGAAAAGTTAAATCAAGGAAGGGACTGAATGAGGCAGTTCAGAGAGTGATGGTGTGACAGCTCAGTACAGTCCAACAGATGGTCTCAGAGGTAGGTGAAGGAGCACTTTGATCTGAAACCGCTTGTTTCCACCTTCAGTCTATTGCGGGCCTGGACTCATTTCACCATCGTAAGGTGGGAAAGAAATCTGAGCTGACTCTGGTCTGGACGCCAGAGGACCAAGAGAAACCTCCTGTGGAGCAGGTAAGAACCATTCACACTGAAATACTTTAAAGTATCACCAGCCAAATGGGAATATTATATTAGCTCAATAAGAACAGTAGTGAATGCTGTTCTGTGAACGCCATGAGAACAAAAGAAATGCAAACTAGTAATGTAATATCATATCTTCTGTATGACATATATCTCAGGTATTCTGGCCTTTCTGCAGCAATTAAATAGAATAGAATAGAATGTACTTTATGGTCCTTATCAAAGGGTGCAAAAAACAGCAGAAGAGTACCCAGCTTAGGTTAAGATGGTTAAACAGTTTTAGCAAGCAAGTTCCCTCTGTGTGTATTTTGCAAAAATATATAATCATATATTTGTTTTAATTTCCAGGTCATCTCAATCTTCACATTGGTGGAGGTGCAGCTCAAAGCGGACAGTGCACCCATGAAGTACAGCGCACTGCTGAAGAGGCCTGAAGATGACGGATCATAAAGAAAATTGAATGTGCCGCATGGCAAACAAACACCTTGAAGGACATTTGGAAATTGCACATTTTCTTTTACTGACCTGTAGATGTAACGTGTTTTTAGAGCCCAGTTATTTCCCACCTCGTTAGATTTCAAGTTGGAATTCACACAAAGTTTAAGTCTGAACTTGAAGGCCGGGTACAGTGTGTGTTTTATGTTAGCCTTCCTGCACACAATGCACACATTGCTGTTGAGTTGGGTAGTTCAGAAGCTATAGTGGGAGGGACTTTGCTTTCTTTACATTAGGTTTCTCTTTGGTGTTGTTTATTTGTTTGATATGGAAGTTATCGACTTTATTGACATGCAACATGTAACCATAGCTTGTAGAGGGCATAACAGCCAAATAGACTTTTATTCCTCATAAATTAAAAAAGATAACGACGAGCTTGACAGGAAGAGAAAATCTTAATCTACTTTCATATGACCCGGGAAATGGGTATCTGTATTGCTTTAAGTGGGCAGGTGTGATACTGTTTGTTTGGGCTCTTAACAGCTCACTTAGGAGCATGACTTTTACTTTGTGTGGATTTCAACGTGAACTCTGACGCTGGTCTAGCTGTGAAAGAAGAAAGACAACAATTTATTAAATAGCTTTAGATGTCTTCATGTAGGGAGTACAGTTCTGATGTGACATAACTGTCTTAAACTGTCTAATGTGTGAAAACTGACTTTTAATTGTTTTTAGTTTCATATCAATTGTTTCCTGATGCAGGATTATGTGAAGTCCTTTGACTGGCTCATCACGTAGAACTTGCGGAAAGTGAGGCTGCATGGATCAGTAAAGAGTTAAAATGTTATATCATTAACAGGGTGAAACAGATAGATAATCCTCATTTGCATAGAAATAAGATAACAGCTACATGTCAGCCATAGTATTTTTTATTGCTGTCAGTATTTATAGTGTTTTATTAAGGGAGAGTTTGAGATTTTGTTTGAGTGAAAGACTCTAAATGTCACAGTGACAGAGTACAACTTGATTTAAAGTCTTAAGAAGTCGGTCTCATTGATGTAACACTACTCTAGTATAAGCTGAGGTACATTTTATGTTTTAAGTGAGCCTGTCAGGATACATCTTAATATTTCATTGTTATTGTTTTTAATACAAAACATGGAAATGACTTGAATGTGAATTGCTGCTGAAAATAGTTGGTGGCCTTGGATCTTAATTTATTTATTTTTGATTATCATTGAAGTGCTTCCAACTGTTGTTTGTGTTTTTTGATGTGCAGACTTGATTTGTGCAGCACAAATACTTTATGGACCTCATAAATATCAACTGTAATTCAGCCTTAATTTAGTCAAGTGAAGATGAAACAAAATATCAGTGCAGCTGCACGTTAAGACGTATGTTGGCCTTTCTTTTTGCTGAAATGGAGTCAACATGCTTGGCTTTGATTTTCTCTGATTCAGATGTTAGTGGAACAGTGCCATGTAAAGTCAAACAGATTAGCTGCCACATCTGCAAAAGTATTTTCTTTGTTATTTTTGGATATGAAATCTATTTTCAGATTGTTTTATATATTTGTCAGTTTCTTAAAAGACAAAGTTTAAAGTTAGTTTGCTTTATTTGCTTTGTTTGCAATGACAAAATGTAATTTAAACCAGTAAGTTAAGTGCTTGTGCAAAACAAATGTGCTCTCATTGTAGGATGTAGGTCTGTGATTAAGATTGGACAAAATAATTTCTCCCCTCGGAAAACCTGTAAATGCAGTTAAACCAGAAAAAAATTCAACTTGAGTTTGTTTTTTCTTTTACAAAGTTATGTTGTGATATCGTAACTTTGATTCTGGTCAGTGCTCAAAGGGCATTTGTAGTCTGCCTAACAACATATGGGTGTCTGTGTCTGTAGGAAAATAAACGCATTCATGAAATCTATTGAGGAAACTTATTATTCAAACTGATTACCACACTGCTCATCCCATATAAAAATACGGTGGCATTGTCCCCGTGCTAAGCTTATACAAACATTATTTCGGATTCTTAATCATCAGGGAGTGTTTATGATTTATCAACCATAAACCACTGCCCCTGCATGTAGTCAGAGATAATGAAGTGGAGTTTGACGTCAGGGCTGATGATCCTCTGTTAAGGATAGGTGCTGTGCAGACACACCTAGTTTAATAATTCTAGGTGAAATGTCAAGCTTTTCTCAAATCTGATAGGGTTATTCCTCCACACCAACAATACATTTTAAATATTCTTTAAGTTGCTTTAATCTATTTTTATGTCAACTGTAGGAGTGATTACATATAAAGGGGAAACCCTGTCAACTTGATGAGCTTTAAATCCTCTTTCTAATTGCTGTTTCAGTTGAAAACTGCACAACTTGTTGCTGATTACATCAAGAACTGCTCAGATTAACCTACTGTACACTACCTTTCCAACCCAAAGGTTATCTAGCTGGAGAATAAGTAGAGCAGCAAGCTGAGAGCCCTATTTTCACAACAAGGCATAGCTTACTGTCCAAGTAGGGCACAAGTCTGATAAACAAAAACCTGCATTTTAGAGGGGTAAGTTATTCATTTGTATAGGATATCTTTTATTAAACAACATAAAAAGTAAACATATCAGTGCTGTGTGTAAAGCACATTGACAATATAAATTAACATTTTCTTTCATAGGAGGCCTACACATTATTTCTGCTGCCCTCAATTGGCCATCAAATTGTTATTTCTGCTTGAATTAAAAATATACAATATTATATATACTTTATAGCCTTCTACATTATTTTTGAGTAAAAGGTGGGAATTAGTTGTTTTTTTTATATGGACTATTTCACACCTTGGCTCTTTTCAAACAGTAGTAGAAAAGTCACTGCTAATGTTAGCAAGCACAACACAAGCTATTTATCATAAATGACAACTAAGAAGCAGCAAAACCCCCATGCCTTGAGGAGAAAAGGGGGGTTTCTATTTGTCATGTTATCGACTTAAAATAGTTAAAAGCAAAACTTTTCAATTTTAGTTTAATGTGTAATAATTTTAAAATAGTAAAAACAAGCTACCTAGCATGACTGTTGCTGCAGCAGTAAAGCCTCTGAGCCTTGGAGAAAAAAAACATAGATGAGCCTTTTTATTGTTTACCTTATCAACTGTTTGTTAGTAAGAACAAGAACAAGATGTACCTTAATTAAAATATTTACTGATAAAAACCAGTGTTACATCAACATGTTAACCACCACATGCTACTTAGCATACATGAAGATAACCAAGTCTGTAGCATTAATACCCTCACTGGAAAAAAGGCCCCTCTAAAAACAAGAAAAATAAAAGAGGGAAAACATATTTTAAGCACTATTTTACCAGAATTGTAAAGCTTAGTGTCTCAGAATAAGCCAGGAATGCTAACAATTCGTATTTTTTCACTCCGAAAATGATTTTTGCACTAATTAATTTCATGTCAACTTCTTCATTTGAGATATATTCACCTTAATTTGAGCTGTATTGTAGCAGCACTTCTCTAGGTTTAAGACCATCTTATACTTGAAATAAGATTACAAAGTTTAATTTGAGCATTTTGAGATATAATATCTTCTCATAGTTAGCTGGATATACTAATATTCAGTCATGTTGTTTTTTAGGATAAGCCAGCTATGCTCAAAAGTAGGTGTTTCATTGTGTGCATGTAGTTTGAGGATGTATATTTTGATCTGATTTAGAAGAAACAGTGCCTTAAAACTGTAACCCACCCTTAAAAAAAACCAACTATTCTTTCTTTCCTTCTTTTACCAATGGAGCTGTTTTCTTATAGATTCTCCAACAAAATGCGTTTACTTAAATCAAGTAAAGTGTTTGTCTTACATCAAGATTATCCATCTTGTACAAATAAGATCTCAGCTTGAAAAATGTATGGAATGTAAAATCAACCTTGTTTCTTCTAAATTACAACTCAAAACAAGATCATTTCAAGATTGTTTGACTTAACAAGATATTTAAGATGTCTTAAAACAAGTCCCTCTATCTTGCTCAAAAGTTACTTGTTAAGTAAATTCATCTTAAATCAAGTGGGATAAGACATTTTGACTAAAAAATTAGACAATTTCACTTGGTAAGATTTTGAGTTTTTGCAGTGCTTGTGCTCGTTATAAAGACAAGTGGTAACTGTCTAGCATAACAACTTTTTTTATTATCGTCTGTGTTATTACAGGAAAGTCTTCTTTCAGTAGAAACGTACATAGAATATCTTGAAAATAAAAACAGCTGTTATCACTAGGCTGACTGTTGTGACTGTCGTTTCATGACATCATTTACAAAGGTGGTCAAAGGTGCATCACTGGTGAGGCTGATGACTTGAGACTATAGACTCAATGGTCGTGACAAGATAGGTTTCTTGTATCTGTCATAAACAGGCATGCATGAAGAAGATTTCTTTCTGTAGGTTTAAACTGCCCTTGTCTTGGATTCTTTGTCACCTTTGGAGCATAAGTGAGTAGCAAGCTCACATAATGTTTATGAGAGCTTTAATTTCACCTGTGACTACCATACAGAGAATCTCTTATCAGGGCTGAACACACTGACGCCAGCGAATTACAAGCAGAGACTCCTAGTCATGTGTACTGATTAAACCCACACTGCTTTGATTTTATTTACAGTAGTGCAGATAACTAACATATCCCTATTAAAGGGAGGCTTCCCTGGAGGTCCGAAGTTCAGTGTCTAACACCGCACTGGCACGTCATACAATTATTGTAACTAGTTATCACTGGAAGATATGCCCTCCCTTACACATGGAATCCCTCGAATGTGTCGCTCATAATTGAACTTAATTGCTAACCTTCACACTCACATAATCAAACCCCATCCTCCATTTATTTAAGAACAGAAACTTGAATCTTGCGTTTAATCTTTATTGCAGTGACAGAGATGCCCAGCAGTCATCTGTGATCTGTGATCACAGTCTAAAGGTCATACATAAATTCATTACAGCACTTATCGCCATCACCAAGACCATTTATGTAAAGGGTCATTTCTTTTTTTGCTGTATGATTTGCTCCTATTGCTCTGAAACAGAAGCGTATTTGGAGGCTTTCCCAACAAACACATAGAAGAAATGGGGCCGACAAAGCCAGGATAACACCCTTTCTGTGAAGGAACAGATGCTACCTCTGCGTAAGCAGTCAGTTTCTTTTCCTCCTACTTTCTATTACACACGGTCCAAAGTCAAAGTGCCATAAAATCAGTCTTGTCGGTGGCGTGAGAGCTGTGTAGCCGTGTTTCCTCCTTCTTCACTGAGACAGATTGAGAGGCTGTCAAGACAAAACTGTGACTTCACAGCCGGCTGACAAAGTGGGATTTAATGAAGATCATCAACAAGCTCTTCTGAGGTAGACATCTTAAATTTTCTGTGTGAGTTACACTGTATGCTCTTTTGTTGTTACGTGGGTATACTTTGATCAGTGGTATGTATATATGACCATTGTCCTACACGGCATAGAGAAACCTTTATGATGCTGATGAGCTGACTGAGTCAGTCACTTTTTGTTCAATTCTGCCACTCATCTTTTGAATTTCCTTGTCTAAGGAGTAGGAAAGCTGCAAATTGGCGATGCTGAGAAAGGTCAGTCTTAACACTTTGAGTGGATTTATAAACGTTGACTTTATTGATAAAAATATTTCTTAAAATGTTTTAACATTCAGTATTTCCTGGATGTGGCACCACAATTCCCTGAAGTTGTTTTATCAATACAATGTTACAAGCTGTCTTTCTGTGCTCTATAGGGGGAGTGGGTCTGGGTAGACTCAGACACAGGGGTACCCATTGGTGCAAAAGTAAAAGTCACACCATCAGGCCACAGGTTATTGGTGGACGATGAAGGAAAGGTAAATACCCGTCGTCATCTGAGATATACAAAAAAAAATGAGGATGATGGAGTGCGTTGTTTTCATCAAGATTTTTATTAAATTTTCCAGCTAATGCAAACTTTGAAAGTGTGTTTTTATTTCTCAGGAGCAGAATCTGTCCTCGGAGCAGGAGGCTTCTCTGAAGATCATGCACCCGACATCAGTGGAGGGTGTGGAGGACATGATCAAACTGGGGGACATGAATGATGCTGGCCTCCTTAGGAACCTGCTGCTCCGACACAAACAAGGGAAAATCTACGTAAGGCACAAACACACAAACTGTAGTCCAAGATCAAAATGAAACAACATGCCATTCAGCTGAATACATCTGACATTACAGGTGTTAATTAATTAATTAATGACATGTTGGCATTATTACTGACAATTGTACAAATGTTACTGGATTGAAGTTAAGTGTTTTGTTGCTTTGAAAATAAGACACATTTTCTCATGCTAAGCTGTACATTTATTTACATTTTTCAAGGGAGAGGTCACACAAACCCCCCCTCAGGCTGCAACTTATACTTAATGGACACTTACAATAGAGGTGGAAGGAATAGTATTGGTGTTCAAATGATTAAAAAGGGACATTTGCAAATTGTGGAAGTAATTTATCTATCCACAAACATTGTAGGACTTCCTCAGGATACTACAAAATGTGGGAAGCTCTGTGCTCATGAAGGATTCTTGGTCCTAAGGCCTTTCTTAAAGTGGATCTTGGAAATATTAGGACAATCTGAGATGTTTCCTGGAGAGTCTTAATGCTGAATAATGTCTTTTTTGACGCTTCAAGAATTACAAAAAAAACCCATTCAGCTCTATCTGTGAAAAAAAATCAGAGGCTTGTATTGCACAAATTGGGAAATGTTTTTTGTGTAAATGAACCAATGAACAAACTGTAGTGAGATGTTGTTGTCTAAATCAGATCGTCCTAAGTGTCATTTTTCTGACTGTAGACGTACACAGGCTCTGTGCTGGTGGCCGTGAACCCGTACCAGGATTATCCCATGTATTCGGCTGAGCAGGTAAGGCGGCTTCTAACATTCATCAAAGAGTCACACAGATACGCTTCATATCCACTTTAATATTTAACCTTTTCCTCGAATGAGGTGAATCTCTTCCTCATAAATTTCATGTTTGACTTCATCAGGTGAGGCTGTATCAGGGTAGAAAGCTCGGTGAACTTCCTCCTCACATCTTTGGCATAGCTGAAACGTGCTACAGTAACATGAGGCGCCACTACAGGAACCAGTGCTGCATCATCAGGTTGGAATAAGCCACATAAACTGTCACTTTTAACAATTAAATAATAGTAATACACATACATGTTGAGCTTTAGGATTACCTATTTGTTTTCCTGTCTTTTTGTCACAGTGGTGAATCAGGAGCAGGGAAGACAGAGAGCACTAAACTGATCCTTCAGTATTTGGCAGCAGTCAGTGGTGAACTCTCCGAGCAGAAGGTTGAACAGCAGATCCTCGAGTCAAACCCTATTCTGGAAGGTACGACATGAAAACAGCTGTGCTGCGCTATTATCAACACATGCACACAACACATTAGGAATAGCTCTGGAAAGGCCCAACAGCACTCTTATAGATAGACCTCAAAGAGAGCTTAAAAAACGTCTCATACAAAATGTGCCCTTTTCTCAGAGGTGATTTAAAATGTATATGTTAATACTTTATAACACTGTTCTGCTATAAATATCCACGACACATCTTCACATATTCATTCATGACATACACACATCCAGAATAAGTGTTTGAAGGTCTATTTAAACGTCTTTTTCCCGTCCCAAGCTTTTGGAAATGCTAAAACAATCCGAAATGATAACTCCAGCCGCTTCGGGAAATATTTGGAGATCTTCTTCAATAAGGATGGAGTGATCGAAGGAGCTCGGGTGGAGCAGTATCTGCTGGAGAAGTCTCGTGTCTGCCATCAGGTATATAGAGTTCAGCAAAACTCACAAAGCTCCTCTTATCTTTCCCAGATGGCAGATATGTTGAATAAACCTATAAAAGCACAGTAGTTCATTATCTCTATATCTCTCTGCCATACACACTGTAGGGCCTCTGTGCATTGATGAAGAAGTTACACCCTCAGTTGATCTTTTTTGTCATATTAACGGTGAAACTGCTCCCCACCTTCAGGCCCAGGAGGAGAGAAACTACCACATGTTTTACTGCCTGCTGGCTGGAGTCTCACAAGAGGAGAAGAAAACTTTGAGCCTTGGAAAAGCTGAGGAATACAGATTCCTTACTAAGGTATGTGATTCTGTCTGCAGCTCAGTTTGTCACTTTAACCAAGCAGAACGTTTACCAACAACAAATAATCGACACCTTCCCTCCTATGTGCTGCAGGGCGGCTGTATCAACTGTGAGGGCAGAGATGATGCTACAGACTACAGGCGCATTCGTTCTGCGATGAAAATTTTGAACTTTTCAGAAAGCCAGTGTCAGGAAATCCTCAAGCTGCTGGCGGCCATCTTACACCTGGGAAATGTCTCCTTCGAGGGTGAGTGTATTCTGTTATCTGAACATTTAGGACCATGTTATTTAAGGGTGTCTTTATTTTTGATAACTGAATTTGTTGTCAAGAACTTCCCCAATCATGACTTAAAGAATGTAATCAACATAACTACATCACTATATCTTTAATTTATGTTTAGTATGATTTAGAATCACACGCAACGAGACAGAGGAAATGTAAACAGCAATAGCAAGGAGGCAATACAACAGTTCTTTGATTTTAAATTGCACTATAGCAAAGTTTTTGTACTGTTTCAAAACTGTATTTTATTATTTTTATTAGCTTACTCTTTTTAATTTTAGCTTACCTTTTTCTAGCTATTTCCTATGTTTATCTGTTGTTGTTGTTGTTGTTGTTGCTAGGGTCTGTGAGAGAAACGTAATATCAAATCTTCTGTATGTCTGGTGCATACTGCAGTTTTTGATAATAAAGAAGACTTTGAACTTTGAACTTTGAACTTTGAACTTAATGTTAACACAATATATTATGTTTCATTAATCATTTTCTTTTCACATTTATTGTCTTAAAAGAAAGAGGTTTCTCTTTTTCTGTCTGTTCTAGCTCGCCAAAAAAAAAGAGTGAACAATTTCAGATTACAGATTTGTACTGCCTGGCAGGCATCTGTGTAACACTCTTTTCCAATTTAAAAAAATGTATTTAAAAAAGGAAAATACTTGCTTGGAATATGTAATGGAGAATAAATTAATATGAAATTGAAGTCAAGTCAGATTCTGCACTTCTAAGTAAATCTACTGAGGTTTATTCCACCACTGCTTTTCAACACAAATAATGCATTATCAAAAATAATTCATAATTATTCATTATTAATTGTTCCTGCTGTGATCACATCTGATTGTTTGTTCTCACCAGCAAACACAGAGAACAACCTGGAAACCAGCGATGTCAGCAAGTCGGAGCACTTCAGCATTGCAGCGTCACTGCTGGAGGTGAAATCTCTCTTCCCTCAGATATTTATTGTATTATTAGACACTAAAGGTGGTGACCTCATCATTGTACTTTAGTATTAAACAATGATGTGTTTGTCCTGTTTTGCAGGTCCAGAAGTCTTCTCTGGCAACAAGCCTGACCCATCGTTCCTTCATGACAAACAGAGAGAAAGTGACCAAACCTCTGAGCTCTGAGCAGGCCTCTGACGGCAGAGACGCCTTTGTCAAGGTAACAAAGTTTACTGAGTGACGGGAAATCAGGGTGTATTTCCTTATTAGATACTGGCCCAGGATTAAAGAGTTGTTACATTATAAATGTTGATTACTGCATTTTACAAGGGACTGTGACCTTAATCCTGCACGAGGGGACTTTTAACCTTTTTTTGCTCTTCTTTTTTACAACATTCACTCATTTACAGTGCACTGCATACGAATTAACCCGTCTCTGACTTTTCCATGTTTTGAAGTGTTATAACCTAAAATTAAAACTGATTAAATTGAGTTCCTCACAGTTTAAACCTGGTAGCACTTGGTTGGACCTGATCTCAGTCAAAGGTTTCAGAGAAAAGCACTGATAGCTTTTAACTTCTTTGTTCAGTAAACATGGTATTTTGAATACCATGTAAGTAAACTCTACAATGTAGACAGATTAAGATCCTTTTTTATTTGCAGTTCAAATTAAAAATATATACAAGATAATCAATAGAATACAGTTCAAATATTGGTGAATTTTTAGGCTAGGCAGTGTAATAAAAGGTGCTTCACTTCACTCCTCTTTTTGTACTTGTTGTGTATGTTCAGAAAACCCAAATTAACTTTAATTTGTGTTCATCTTTCAGGCCATCTACAACAAGCTCTTCATTCGGATTGTCGAGAAAATCAACAGTGTGATCCATAAGAGACTGATAAAAAGCCCCAAATCCTCCTTCCTGTCCATCGGCTTGCTCGACATCTTTGGTTTTGAGAACTTCACCACCAACAGGTTCGGCTATTCTTCAAGTTTTCCCGACTAATCACTAAAGCACAAATACTTATAAGTGATCAAATATAACCCTCTCTCTCCACAGCTTTGAACAGCTGTGCATAAACTTTGCCAATGAGAAACTGCAGCAGTTCTTTGTGGCTCACATCTTCAAGCTGGAGCAGAAGGAGTACCAGAAGGAGGACGTTGTGTGGAATAACATCAAGTTTAGCGACAATCAGAACATCCTGGACCTGCTGGCCGGACAGTCTTGCAACCTGCTGGCTCTGATTGATGAAGAAAGCCATTTTCCAAAGGTGCTGGTGCTGCAATCTGTTGATTTTTCACCAATTCAATCAATCATTTAACCAATTAATCAACCAATCTTTACTTATGTAGTGGAAATTCATAACAAAGAGCAGTACTAGACCATACACTATGTTATAGTATTTACAAAGACCCAACATAAGAGAAGATTCAATCTCATCTTAGCACACCATGAGCAGAGCAGTTTGCATTATTTAGCAAGTTACAGTAAAAAAAAAAGAGGAGCCCAATGTGGAGCAGTTCCCGCGGCAGTCTAAGCCTGTAGCAGCATAACTAAGAGCTGGTCCAAACCTGAGCTAACTTTAAGCTTCATCAAAAAGAAAGTTTTAAGCCTACTCTTAAAAGTAGAGATGGTGTCTGCCTCCTGGACCTTGACTCTTAGATGAAGCCAAAGGAGAGGTGCGTGATAACTGAAGGCTCAACCTCCCATACTACTTTTAGAGACTTTAGGAACGACGAGCAGGCCTGCATGCTGGGAATGTAGTGTTCTAGAGGGGAAATCTAGCACTATGAGCTCTCTAAGATACAAAGGTGTCTGACCATTAAGAGCTTTGGAAGTCAGAAAAGGGACTTTAGATTTCATGGGGAACCAGTGTAGAGATGTGCTCTTTCTTCCTAGTTCTAGTCAGTACTCCGCTCGTTTTGGACCAGCTGAAGGGTCTTTAAAGACTTATTAGTGCAGCATGGTAAGAAAGGAATTACAGTAATTCAACCTGGAGGTAACAAATGCATGGACTAGTTTTCTGCATCATAATGAGACAGGATGTGTCAGATCCCTGTGATGACAGATGTAGTCGTAGAATTAGTTTGTGTAGTCAAATACTTGTACTTGTTATTAATTCAATTGATTGTTTAATTGCTCACAGGGCACAGACTCCACAATGTTGATGAAGATGAACCAGCAACACAATGGAAACAAAGCCTACATCTCCTCCAAAAGTGAATACGACACAGACTTTGGGATCCGTCACTTTGCAGGCCGGGTTTACTACAACGCCGATGGTAGGAAAGCAAATCACAAAATAGTCCAAGACAAAAAGCCTGCTGCTGCTGCTGCTGCTGCCATGAAGAACTCAATCATGTGTTTTTTCATGTAGGGTTTCTGGAAAAGAACAGAGATGCCATCAGCTCTGATCTTATCAAGATGATTGAAGTCTCCACCAATAAGCTGCTCCGACAGATATTTGAGTCTGAGCTCTCACCAAACGGAGTGAAGATCAGTAACAATAAAAAGATCATCATGACGCCGAAGAGCTCACTGCGGGTATGAAAGTTCAACCTCATCACCATATGAATATCAGTCATACATATCATACACATATTATCCAACTTAGGTCTTGTTTGAATAAGTTAAAGATGTATACATGTATATAAGTATGTTTTTATTACTTCCATTATTTGTATTTTTATTTAGTACATGATTACCCTCTTGATTTTACTCTGAGTCTTGAGCTGTTATGACATGTGACTATCCCCTAACTGGCCATCAACAGAGTTGTATCTTATCTAATCTTATCCTATCTTATCTTATCTTATGTCATGTAGTGTCACATAGTAACATATATCTTATTTCCAAGTATTATATCATAAGATAAGAGATAATGAGAATTGTTTTTGTTGTAGCAGAATGACCACACCTCAAACGAGACTTCAGATTTCAAAGCTTGTGTTTATGAATGTTTGTTATCAGCCTACTTTTGAATACAGAGTGCCTGTTTCTGATAGTGACACTGGTATGACAGTGTCCTCTGTATCGCTGACTTGATTATCTGTATGTCACCTCTCCGTCTCCTGCACAGGCTCAGACTGACGGTCGAAAACAAATGCCGACGCTGAGCGGTCAGTTCCGTCAGTCTCTGGACTCCCTGATGAAGGCTCTCTCCGCTTGCCAGCCATTCTTCATCCGTTGCTTCAAACCCAACAACGAGAAGAAGTCTGAGGTGAATCACACAACAGCTACTATTATACAATGGTTGCTATGGTTAGGGGTATGTCATTTAGGAATTATATGCATTAAACAAACAAAATGAGGGCTGAGATGAACTTGAGGAAAGTGGTAGCAGTGGTTATGTAAGCTTTATTAGTTTCTTTCACCTCTAGTTAAACTGAAGAGGTGCAAATTAATTTTCCAATCTGCCTCGTAACCCCTTTATTCTCTGGGCTGCCTCCTCCTGTTTGTTATCAAGCTAATTTCCTGTGTGGGGCAGAACTGAGAGGCTTTCCATTCCTGTTATGGCGTAGTCATTTATCTTCCTTTGCTATCAAATTGTTGGTGCTGGATCCAACACTCAAGACTTAAATATCTGGACAACTATTAGATGGATAGCTGTGAAGTTTTTAGTCATTCATGATCCCCAGAGGCTGAATCTCTCCCACTGTGATCACCCCCTGAGGTTTCCTGTTGTGCCAGTGTCAGATCAAAGTTTCCTCTCACCCTGTAAAAAATCTCAACAATTACTTTGTTGATTGGCACAACACTTTGTACTGACATCATTAGCTGATGATGAAGCTTAATAATCTTAAGTTACAGTTACATTGGAGGGCCACTGTACAGTACATAGGAGAGGAGGGAAGGCTACAGTATGTAATTGCATTTTGATTTGTTTTTCCTTTCTTTTCTTTTTTATCTATTTGTGTTTATTTATTTATCTATTTTTACGTATTTATTTATTATATTATCTGTATATTTTTTTAATTACAATTATTTTCTTGCGATGACAAGGTTCAATGGATATTGAATAAATTCCCATGATAATTGGTTCACATAAAATGTTTTCCACTGGAGGTGTTGTAAAAACTTTGGTGATCACTTCTTTTGTAACCCCAATTTGGATTCATAGTTGGGGAAAAAAAAGATAATGGATTAATTCCTTGTTTTATAATCTATAGAATGACATTTTTTATCAAATACAGCTCTGTTAGTGCTTATTACCAAAACCTGTGCCGTTTATAATCCTGCAAACAAGACAGTGAACTGTTGCTTTAAAGCCCTTGTGAGGACTTTTTGGCTGGTTACGAAATAGATTGAAATTTACAGTGATGCCTTTTTTGACCCATAAAAGCAGACAAGACCATCAACAAAAAGACTCATTATTAATGTCTTACTTGCTACACATGGGTAGGTGTTAGGCCACATGATTGACAGCATGCAAAATAAAATAAAAAACTTTTGTTGAAAGAAAAATTTACACAAACAGAAAGTTCCCCACTGGAGCTTTAATAATAAAGACACAAGTGCGGCTCAGGCTCACGAAGACAACAGAATCACCTCTTCTTTACTCTGCTCTCCTTCAGTTCTTTGACAGAGAGCTGTGCATGCGTCAGCTGAGATACTCTGGCATGATGGACACCATCCGCATCCGGAACCTGGGATACCCAATCCGCCACACCTTCGTGGATTTCCTGAAGCGCTACAGGGTTCTTCTGAAGACCACCGTCTGTGACCCCAAAACTGTTAGTTGCTTTTACTAAATGTCACCCAAGAGAACACATCTCATTATGATGGCTGTGCAGATCCATCAGAAGCCTCCTTACAGCATCTGATAAACTCCTTATTTTGTCTCTGCAGAAGTCAGCCGCTGCCTGTTGTGAAGCAATCTGCAGGACGGTGATTAAAGGAGAGGACGAGTGGAAGATAGGCAGGACCAAGATTTTCCTGAAGGTGAGAGAAACTTTGAACAGTGTTCATCTTTTTTTTTCTACGGCAGCGCATCACGATCAAGCGATTTGATAGATAAAACAGCACTAGTATCTGACACCTAATTTTCCAATGTTGTCTTGTGATTTAAGTGCCGTTTGGTTACTTCAGTGTTGCTACTGTTATATAGTTTTTGCTGCGCCCGATCGCAGTCATTTGGATATCTCACCCTAGAAACATCTTTAAACATGATTGGAGGGATTTTCTGCACATATATCAAAGTATTATATGCCTTTTTGAATCTCTATATCAGGACACTCATGACGCGTTCCTGGAGCGACTGAGGGAAGAAGAGCTCAGCGTGAAAGCTGTAGTGATCCAAAGGGTCATGATGGGACACAAAGACAGGTGCGCAAGAGTTATGAGCTCTGATTTAATGAGGTCATGAGTATAATATCTTTGTGAACATTATATAAACTGGTCTGTGTATGCCTTTACTGTAAATACAGATATAGTGTTGTGTTAAACAATATAGTTTTATACTGTATATGCTGCTGGATCAAACACGGTGCCTTCACTCTTGTTTTTAGAAAGTCTTTCCTGAAGAAGAGGAGTGCAGCGTTGGTGCTGCAGAGGAACTGGAGAGCTTACAGGAAGCAAGCAACAAAAAAGGTCTTTTTTTTTTTTTTTTTTATCTTTATGAAACTCAGAGATTGTAGCTGATATAACAAACTCTCCCAGATGTCAGCGACAATAAGGTAACTTATCTCAGGTCCACCGACCTTGTCCTTTGTTTCAACTCTCCCTCCAAGCAGCTCCAGAGCGGCTACCAACGTCTGACAGCCAAGATCCGGAGCAGAAGGCTTCAGTTTGAGTTCAAAAAGCAGCGAGAAGCAGCGATCACAATACAAAGCCAGGCATGTACCATATTATATGAATACAGTTATTACACATACTTCATTATAATGATTACTGCATTTAATAATAGTAATGTATGGCTTTGTGTGTTTACATATGTATGTTTGTTTTTGGTACTAAATTCAACAGTTCAACTATACACTATAAAAATTCTAATCTTATAAAGTTTCATTAAAGTCAAAATATCTCATTACACCTGAAATAAAGTACCCTGAGCTAAAAGTCTTAACATAGGTCCTATTTTGGGTGCAGATTTAACCTAATGGTTAAATTGTACATCCATGTAGCGAGCGGCGCGGCTTCGAATCCTGCATGCAGCCCCCTTCCCGCATGTCATTACCCACTCTCTCCTGGTTTCCTGCTTTATCCACTGTCCTCTCCTCTCTCTTAATAATGGTGTAAAAAAAAAAACAAATTAAAAGGTAAAAAAAATATATAGATCTTGTTTTCTGATTGTAATGAGGAAAATGTCACTCGCTGTGTTTCGTATTATAACACCTCGATATTAGATTTATATCTGGACCTGTTAGCTCAATATGGTAAATATGTAATACTTATACAGTTAGTGTAATGAGACAAATACTCACAATAAGATTTGAGTTTTTGCAGTGTAACAGTCCTTTGGAAAGGCACTTTGTAATATGTAACATATTTTTAACACTATTAAATATTTCAATATTTTCATTTATTTATTTATCAATTTATTTATTTGTTTGTTTATTTATGTATTTGTCTATAAATTATCAATATTATTTATGTATTTATGTATTTATTTATGTATTTATTTATATATGTATTTATTTATTTATTTGTCTATCATTTATTTATATACTTATTTATTTATTTATTTATTTATTTATTTATTTATTTATTTATGAATCTATTCATTTTTTAAGTTGTGCTTTTCGTCAGTTTTGCCTTTATTGGATTGGAAAGCCAGAGAAAGACAGGAACTGTGGCAGCTTAGGCCAACGGCACCCCAAAATATTTCAATACTTAAATACCTTTTTCAACTTTTGAATTAATTCAAATATCGTCGTCATTTGTTCAAATAAAGACATATTTTCATGATATCACCTCAAATGTATTTATAAATAATCAAAAAGTTGTTTGTTAAAAATGAAAAACAGTTTCCCCCTTTAGAACATACTGTCGCTATTTAATATTTATGTTTAATGTTCTGTACCTTGCTGCTTTATACACAGAGGCATCCACCGCTTTTCATTAGTTCCATTAGTAACAAAAACATGAGGAGCTTACAGGTGTTTCACTATTTTGATGAACTGATTATTATTGTCTTGTTAACCGTAGATGAGGGGCTACAAGGTGAGGAAAGACATGAAGCAGAAAAGAGAGGCGATGATCTTGCTGCAGGCTCACACCAGAGGAGTGCTGGCCAGAAGAAAAGCTGTAAAGATGAAGACAAACAAGAGCGTTGAAAGTGAAAGGGTAAATGTAAGTAACCCAATGAATGTAATTTCTGATTTTATTTTCTGATATCTGCTTTATTCTCTGTACGCAGAAACATTTTCTATATCCTCTTACTAACAGACCTTCTTACAAACTCCTTTTCATTTCAGGTGGTTGAGGAGGATGAGGAGGAGGAGGAGGAGAAGGAGGAGGAGGAAGAGGAAGAGGAAGACCAAGCGCAAATAGCTCTGGAGCTTCAACAGCGACTGCTCTTACTTTCCCAATCACAAAAAGCTGAAGAGGAGCCTGAGCCAATCGTAGAGCAGGATTCAGAGGAGAGCTTGCATGATTTCAAACCCGCTCCTGTTGTTGAAGAGGTCAAACAGGAATCATTAAAGGTGAGCTGATAATGTGACAGAAATAAACACCCCTCATGTCGTCATACTTTGATGACAAAACCTCTACTATTCATTCTGTTTTCTTTTTCAAGAAGAGGAACATGCTGCATCCAGAAGACAACACCTCTGTTAGAATCATCATCAGTCCTGCCTCAAAATCAACAACCCCAACACCGACGGTGGGAGAGGACGACGAGGACGACGAGTTCGATGAAGATGGTGATCAGTTTTCTTTCCGCGAGTTCAGGTTCCAGGGCGAGGCTACACACACGCACATCACACAGAGAATCAAGCAGTCTCTTCTGCCCCATGACGATGAGGGCGACGCACTGGTGAGAGCACCGAGAGGGCAGAGAGAGGTTTCATGATTATTTATCTTTTACCAAATCTCACTCACAGTTTTTCATCTTATTGTCCTTTAGGCGTGCCTGACTGTTTTCTGGATTATTCTGCGTTACATGGAGGACATGCCAGAGCCAAAATCTCTGGATGCTCTGTCTCAGGCGTCCAGCACCTTGTCCAGTCCTCTTCCTCACAGGCGGGGTCGCAGACTGAGCAGCCTGGTGGGACTTGACCAGGTAACAAAGTCTCATTAATGCAAGTCAGGGGTAATAATAAGATAGATTCTGTTATGATTGATGAGAGTTCACTGAGCATCATCATCATTTTTGAAGTTACGGAAACCAAAACATTTTTAATGAAACTTTAAGGAGTCATGTCGTGGCTGTGAAACCTTTAAGGTTCAATTTATTAACATGAGACACTCATCGTCCCTAGATGAAGTCATTATGATAATAGCTGGATATACATTCTTTGGACGAAACCACTATAATCGTTGGCATTTCAACAAAATGTCAGCACTCGTAATAAAGTTCAACATTTTTAATGTCAGACATGGACAGCAGCTTCCAGAAACCAACACGTTTCAGACCTAGGCTTTCATCGCCGTTTCACCAACTAGGTGGGTGTGTCCAATTTATAAGCAATCGACGTCAGGTGGCAAACCATAAAATAAGTGCAGTGTTACATAATTATACAAAATGATACAAAATTGCAATTTATCACAGAGTCAACAGGAATCAGAAAAAATTGTCACTGTCACTGTAAGCTGCATTGAAAAGAAAGTAAGATGAAAAAGTATAACTAAAAATCAGTTGATTACTGTGCTGGTTGGAACCATTAAACAAAAATATAATAAAGAAATAGGGCCAAACTAAATGATCATCTTACATTGTTGTCTGTCACAGTAAACATATTATTGCTGCTCCAGACCCACGATTGAAAAGAGGACACAAAAATCACAAAAAACTACCCGACATCTTCTCTACTGTGCCATCAAAATATGGATCTCCAAAATACAAATATTAAAAGAAACAGGAGAAAGAAAACTCCTCATTTAAGCCTCAATTATCCCAATTTTTTCAAATATTTTTGTTTTATTGATTATTTATTATTTATCAGTCTGTCCAATTATAGATGTATTTTACTTTTAGCCTCTCCTTTAAAGCTTTATTTAATCATCTGTCTGATTATTGTAATCTCTTGTTCTTGTCTGACTTTTCTATAACTTTTAAAAATCTGTTTATAAAGTAAATACCATGGATGCTTAATATAAAGTACAAGATTAATTTATACTATATATTGAATAACCTAATTGTTGACTGTTTTATAGATTATTTGTTATTTATAAGTAATCTATCTCTATATATGTTTATGTGTGTTTGTGTGTGAAGCAATTTAATATAGTGCTTTACAGATGAAGTCTAATTGATTTATAGATTGATAAGTCATTAATAATAACTTTAATTTTCTTTCTTTTTAATAGAAAATTCTGAGGAGAAACAAGAAAAAGCTTGGAACTGGAAGAAAAGCTTCTACAATCATGGAAGAGGTCAGCACTGTGACATTCATAGATGACTTCTTCTCGCTGTGTTGGTTTATTGTGTGTGTGTCTCATGCTGGTTGTATTCTTTTTCTGTCTTTACCAGCCGGAGGACCTGACTGAGGACGAGGACGTTCTAATTGGAGAGGGTCCTAAACTGCAACGAAACCTCACATCTCAGGAGAAGCTGATCATTATTATTGGATACGCTCTTTCCAGACATGGCATAAGGTCAGAGCACGATAACTATTGATATAAAAAACAGCACAGCCAGGAGTAATGTGTATGCAGTGTAGATACATGATGCAGCCTTGTGCAATTTTTGGTGTATTTTCTTCTTAACCTAATTAAAACCATGTTACCATCAAACACTTGTTTAAAGGCCATTTTGAACTTGTCAAGTTTGAGGCAAACATAAAGTGGAGGAACCAAAAATGCAGAATTAAGTAAAATGTATTTAATGAACACGAAGAGAGACAAACAAAAACGGACTCTCTAAAAAAATGTGGTTTGATCATTTACGTACGATCCTGTTTCATTGGCACCTTCCTTTCTTTGCTGCAGGGATGAGATTTATTGTCAGATCTGTAAGCAGCTGGTGGAGAACAGGAACAGGAGGAGCCGAATGCTGGGCTGGAATCTTCTCTCCATCTGTCTCGGGATTTTCCCTCCGACAGACGTCTTCATGAAGGTCAGTCCTCAGCCAGTCCTTCAGAAACACAGAGGCTTAAATCAACACGTCCCTGTTTTTATTTATTTATTTTTTAACAAAGAAACTACTCTTCGTTTTTAAAGACAGATGTGTCCTCTGTTAACTCTGTCACTGTCAAAGGTGGACTCTGTTTTTATCTCGGATAATTACCAGGATGATAAAACACAGCTTCTCATTATGGTTCACACCCACCTGCTGGTATGAAATGAGTAATAAAATACGATAAGATTAAAAACACTAAATAAACATGAGAAAACCAACAGATAAATGCAACCATAAACTGTACAATTGAATCACTTACTGGAGCCGGATATTTATTCTATATCAGTCGAACGTATAGCAACATTTCCATAGCTTTAATTAAAATACCTCTTAAATATTTAAACTATCTATTGAAAAGGAAGCAGGTGGGTTTCTGATGCATTGGTAGTATTGTTTCATACTTGAAGGGTTAAACTCTACAATATCCAAGAACAAAACAGACTAAAGAAATTGCTAACAGCTGGCTTCATGCAGGCATTTAGAGAAACTTTACCTTCAGCTGTTCTTCTCTTTTAAATGAATCGCCCTCACAGATGTGTTATCTGTTGATTTCAAGCCACCAAAAGTCATAACATGATCATTTTATTTATTATGTTATCATGCAACTGTAACAGTTATAAAAATCATTATTGGCATATTACGTTTTTTCTTTTATTACAGCAGTTCCCTTCACAAAGTCAAATAAATGACAGGATATTAAGAGAAGACAGGGACATACACACATTTGACTTCACAGTTAACCAGAAATGACAAAGTTTAATGTGCAACAGATTCAGAATATATCTCTGTTTCTTCTTTTTAGTATCACATAACCTTATTATTACAGTGTGGAACCATGTATCATGTTTGATTGCAGTAATTTGCATTTAGAATTTAAAATTGGAGGAGAAAGAAGTAGTAATTGTCCATTTCTTCTAAATTTACCCTCTGTTTAATCTTCTTTTTTCTGCTCTCTTCTGCAGTATTTGGAGAGTTTTGTCCGCAGAGGGCCGAGTGGTTATGGTGCATATTGTACAGAGCGCCTGCAACGCATAAAAGTCAATGGGGAAAGAAAAGAGTTGCCCTGTTGGATGGAAGTGCAGGTAGAGACCGTTATTTTACCTCACAGCAGCCACCGCTGAAAATTCACAATGTTGTCTATGTCTTGATTTACATCTCACGTCTGACAGGCTGCCAAGTCCAAGGAGCCCATAGATGTGTCTGTGACAGTAATGGACGGCCGCTCCATCAGTCTCAGTCTGGACTCAGCCTCCACCTCAGCTGAGGTGTGTCAGGCTGTGGCAGAAAGGATCAAGCTCAGAGACACCTTTGGATTCTCCCTGTACATCAGTATGTTTGACAAGGTGAACTTTACTGTCTCATCTCATCCATTCAGAACCCTCTGTTTACTTTTGTTGTCTGTTGAGCTTAGAATCAGGTTTCTGAATGTTGTTTGATCAGCAATGAGTTATTGTAGAAAAGACTTTAAAGGAAAGCTGATGCTCTTCTGTCTCCAGATGTGGTCTCTGGGCAGCTGTGGGAACCACGTGTGGGATGCTCTGTCTCAGTGCGAGAATGAAATGAGGAGGCAGGGAAGACATGAGAGGGACGCCCCCTGGAGGCTCTCCATTCGCAAAGAGCTGTTCACACCCTGGCACGACTGCTCAGAGGACTGGATCAGCACAGATCTGATCTACAGGCAGGTCCTCATGGGGCTCAAGTCTGGAGAGTACACCAGTGAGAAGGTGAGGGTCAGGGGTGCACCGCATACTCACTGTAACTTCAATATTACAACATTTTGGCATTTCAACATCACAGGTGTTATGAAATCCTGCAGTATCTCAGAGCTGGTACTTTTTAAATCTTTACTTATTTTACTCAGGCTTTATCTTTCCATCTTTTATTGCATCAGACAAACAAAGAGACATATTGTATAGAGAGATAAAAAAACCAAAATGAATCTAGAGGTTAAATCATAACAAAAATACCACAAATACATTGAAAGATTTAACAAGAAGTGGAGAAAAACCCTTAAAGAAATCTAAATATTAAGCACATCAATTAAAAGCAATGATCAAGGTGGGATCAACTTTAACTACCTTATTATAAACATTCTTTTTCCTTCAACATCTTCTCTAAAACAGTCAAAATAATAACTTATACAACTTATCTATTTGTGTGAACATTGTGTTTTATCTCTCAGGAGGATGAATATGTCCAGATGGCGGCGCAGCACTACTACATCCAGTTTGGCTCCGTTTACAGCAAAGACAACGTGCAGAGGGTTGTGGAGGAGTGCATCGCCACAACGCTTATCGAGAACAAATCCATGACAAGGTGGATCCAGCTCATCAGCGACGCGATCTCACGGGTACGGTTCTCGCAGACACCTCCAGTGACCTCCAAGATATTTGTTCTCAGTTCATGTGCCACACGGGCATCTTCGGTTCATTCACACACTCTGTTTTTTTTTTAGGGTCCTTATGCCAACAGAAAGCCGACAACAGATAGTGTGAAAGGAGAACTGGTCGACAACGCCAGGCAGGCTTGGCCCATTTTTTTCTCCAAGTTTTACGACGTCACAATGGTTTCAGGTCAGCCAACACTCAAGTTTGATTTCAATGTGTTATCCTGTTTTACATGTGTTGCATTTTTAAAAGGGTTATCAAGATATCCTACAGCACATGGGGTTACAGTAACAGTTTGAAAAATTGAGACTAATTACAACTCACTTCTATTGAAATAACTATTGTACGCCCTCATCTCTGCACAGGACCGCCTTTGCCCAAAAGCAGGTTTTTTGTGGCGGTCAACTGGAGTGGTGTCTTTTTCATGGACGGGAGAGACAAGAGACTTGCTGAGATTCCTTTCCTGGAATTAAAGGATGTACACTTGATAAGGTATGAAGAACTTTCTGATTTTTCTTCTTGTGATAGAGATTATACATTTATCGATCCTTTAACAGTGTAACACTGTGTCCTAAGACTACATTTTATTTTATTTTTAATGTATTGTATTGCACTTATAAAATAACAAAACGAAACATTACTGCCAAGATATAATAGCTGGATTCAGCAATAAAACTAACCACTAACTTGTGACAATGAATGTGCAGGAGGAGCCAAAAAAAACTCTAGCAGGCTTGTCGTGTGGCCCTCCTTATGACAACATTCAACAAAAAGACAAAGCATTAATGTAGAACAAATAAATAGATTCAACTTAAGTCAAAACATAAGGGTTAATAAGAAGGATTGATATTATAAACAATGGTAAAAAGAAAAGAAAAGAAGAAAACAAATATATAATATAAAGATATGTTGAGAAAGTAGGGAGAAGCACAGTCACCATGAAGTAACAACAAAAGAGTGTAAAGATGCAAAAATGCAGCAGAGAGGTAACAGGGTAAAAAGAGTAACAACATTTAAAAAAGAAAACAGAAATAAACAAACAAAAAAAGAAAAAATAGAGAAGTGATTACACAGAATTCTACAGTAAATGGACTTGTACTTATATAGCGCTTTTCTAGTCTTTCTGACCACTCAAAGCGCTTTTACACTACTTGTCACATTCACCCATTCATACCCATTCACTCACTGATGGTAGAGGCTGCTACAGTAAGGGACCATCAGTGTTAGTTAATATCATTCATACACATTCACACACCTCTGAACAACAGAGGGAGCAATTCGGGGTTCAGTGTCTTGCTCAAGTACACTTTGGCATGTGACTGCCGGAGCTGGGATCGAACCGCCAACCTTCCGAATTGATAGACGACCAACTCTACCCACTGAGCCACAGCCGCCCAGTACAGTACACAAGGGACAGTACAAAGCAGTGATTTTAAAGGTGTCACCAGTTTCATGTGCCTTATTTCCTCTCATTGCTTTAGTTAAGCTTAAAAGACCATTTAACACTTAAAGGTGATGTTTTTAATCTGTCTAGTGAGGACCATGTGAGTGCTCAGTCGCTGAGTTTGGCCACAATCAGAGGAGAGTTTCACCTGATGTCTCCTGAAGCTGAAGACATGGCAGCTCTCATAGATAATAACCTGGAGGGGCTGAGGCAGCGTTCATTGTACGCTGTGGTCCAGAATGATGCCAGTAAGATTTCACAGTCGATTCATTCACTTATCACATTCTGGTACATATTACTTAGGTTTTTGTTCTTTTCATTCCTCTTCCAGGTGACCCAGGGTTCCTGGTGTGTAAACGTGGAGACCTGCTGCTGGTAGAGAAAGATGAAGATTATCCTCCTAGAAACAAATTGATCAGAGCAACTAACCAGCGAACCAACAACAGTGGAATAGTCCATATAGATTCACTGCAGTTTCTGCCAACTCTCAGCTCGCCGTCTGAAGAAATGCTGGTAGAGTTACATTTACTCACTTTAATAGTTAGTATTTAGTGTCTGTCAAAGAGGGAGAAGTCTATAAGAAAGAAGAGAGAGAGTAACAACATAAGATATTAGTGTTGGTAAATCTGTATATAAAACTTACCGTACATTGTATATTTTAGAAATTAATTTGATTTCATTTATAGACTTCATTTGAATCTGGTATGCACATACAGCATGAAACATTTGTGGTTTAAGTTTTCAAGCAGTGTTGTGGGTGACATGAGCTCCCCCCTGTGGTGTAACTAAAGAACTGCCTCTGACCCTCCAGGAGCTGCTCGGCCCGAGCTCAAGGAAAAGTTCAACAACACAAAACGCTCGACAGAGAGAGGAAACAGTGGCTCCTGCTTCTCTGAAAGAATTTGCAATGGAGAACTTCAGGTAAAAATATCATAGTCTATAAATATCATGAGTCATTTCCAACATTTAATGGATACCTTACAGCTGGTTTGATGCTGGACTTTGTTGATGGTGTGATTAAACTATCATGAGCATAGTAAAACAAAGATATCATATAGCTTTTGTAAAGCTTCAAATAAAATCAAGGTGGCTTTGGATAACCTAAAGACAAAAAAAACTCTCAATATCTCTGTTGCAGGCCTGCAGGTAAAGATGTCGGTCGACAGGGTGCGGCCAAAGGGGCTAGCAGGGAGAGGCTGTGGGCTTGTTCCAGAGAGCCTCTCAAACAGCCGCTGTTGAAGAGCCTGACCCGCAGCTCTGATCTCAGCGGCATGGCCTGCAACGCCTTCACTGATATCCTTTAAAGCTAATGCTTCTCTGTTCCTTTTACCTGCTTATGAAAAGTTTGAGCACTTTTCCAATCACAATAGTTTGATAAATACAGCTGTCTTGTTGGACTGTGGGCTTAATTCATCACCATCTACTAAAGATATGTCTTACATTTGTTTTTAAGAAGGTCCTTAAGAGACATGTAGATTCATGAAGCTGTTCTGAAACCGCAGAATTATTCACACACAGAAAATTATGGTCAATTGTCAGCTCCCCAAAATGTATCCCAAATGTTTGGAGCTCCCCCTGCTGACTGGCTGCAGTATAGATCACAAAGCCTGCATGCTCCATGGGAACAGATGGGACTTGGTTCAAAGTATTAAACCAAATGACACCAAATACATTTCTGTCAAACCTGACTTCATTCATGACAGTTAGTTCTGATCATGCTGATTCATGTCTGAGTGTTCATTTTCCTGATGTTTAAAAGCAGGTTTAGTTGTTTTTAGATGTTTGATGCTGAAAAAAAGACATATTGGCATGATTGACAACTCTGACAATTGTTGGCCCGTTTGGCAGCGCTGTATGCACTTAACGAGGAGGGTAGGGTTTCCATGAACCTGAGCGTCTGCTTCAAAAGGACACAAGAGTCTGTTTATGATGTAGACTGAACTGACCTGAAGGATCTCTGCTGTTTAATTGAGAAGGAAATGTGCTTTTTAAGTAGCTAAAGCCAGGACATCAATACCATGGCCCCAAGGGTTGGCCTCTACTGTGTAGACTCTTCTTCCAGGGAGGCGGAGACACATCGTCCATCCTTATATAAAGACTTTTTAAACCCTTAAAATCTGACCCTGTTTCAGAGGATCTTTAAACTCCAACATGTTGCTTTACTTTTGGTTGAAACTTTGAAGTGTTGTCCTTAACGTTTGTCGATACCTATCCTGAAGTACATGGGCGACTACCCCATCAAACACGTTCGCAGTCCTCTGGAGCTGACCGACCAGATCTTTGGTCCGGCCACGCAGCATGAAGCTCTGCAGGACGAGATCTACTGCCAGATCATGAGACAGATGACCAACAACACCAACAGGTACTGGCACAGAATGTAATCCTACATGTTAGAGGCTGATAACTAAATCAGAGGGCAACGTTTGTAATCCTTATGACTTGTTTCTCAGGTTGAGTGTGGAGCGCGGCTGGCAGCTGATGTGGCTGTGTACAGGATTATTCACGCCCAGTCACAGTTTGATGAAATACACTGAGCGCTTCCTGGAGTCTCGACCCAGAGATCAGCTGTCTGCTATCTGCCTGCAGAGGATGAGGGAGATGCTCAGGTCAGCCTGGAGGAAACATCAAAAATATTACATTTATTTGTTTAAATTCTTGGAAAACACACTGAGGGGGCAACACTTTGTTGCAGTGGTGCAGACGAGCAGATTCAAATTAAAACATCAGAGAAGGGTCAGACATATCAGTGTGACAGAAAACAGGGATAAAACAGGAAACTCACGATGTTAAAGCTGCTGTGAGGAACTTTTGTTACTCTAAGTTTGAGTCTTTAAATTATTTCAAGAGCATACACCAACATAAGTAATGCATAAAAGGAACCATCATAAAGGTGTGGTTTCAGTCTGGTTAACCTTTCACTGTAAGTATTTGTGTGTTTGTAAAATAAGTGTGTTAACTGTTCCCTCAGGCAGGAGCCCAGGAAGCTTCCTCCTCACCTGGTTGAGGTGGAAGCCATCCAGCAGAACAGCACCCAGATCTTCCACAAAGTCCACTTCCCAAATGACAGAAACGATGTAAGACACAACTCTCCTCTTCACTTTAATTTAATGAAAACACATACTTTGTTCATCAGTTGATTTCATACATTTTCCCCCTTAATCATGGAGGAAAGCTGGAGCTAGAAATCCCCATCAGCAGCTAGTTATGTTTTATTGTTTTCCAGCCTCGCACAGAGAAACAAACAAACCCCATTTTCAGGACTTGTGTATTTTTTAGCACCTCACCCTTTTTGCCTAATTCAATGAATAGTTTGACAAAAACATCAACGACACTCATGTACACTACCAATCAAAAGTTTGGAAACACCTTCTCATTCAAGGGTTATTATTTATTTTAATTATTTGAAACACTGTAGATTAAAACCAAAGACATCAACACTATGAAAGAACATATATGGAATTATTCAATTTAAAAAAAAGTGTTAAACAAAGCAGAATATGTTTTATATTTTAGATTCTGTAAAGTAGCCCCCTTTTCCCTTCATGACAGCTTTGCACACTCTTGGTATTCTCTCAGTCTGCTTCATGAAGTGGTCTCCTGGAATGGTTTCTAATTAACATGAGCCTTGTCAAGAGTTCATTTGTAGAATGACTTGCCTTCTTGATGTGTTTGAGACCATCAGTTGTGTTGTTCAGAGGTAGGGTTAGTAGTACACAATGGATAGCCCTATTTGACTACTGTTGTAATCCAGATTATGGCAAAACCATATTATTTCATAGTTTTGATGTCTTCAGTATTAATCTACAATGTTGAAAATAGTTAAAATAAATAAAAAACATTGAATGAGAAGATTTCCAAAGTTTTGACTGGTAGTGTATGTATCTGTGAGTGGGTTGCTATACGTGTGAAGAGTGTGAGTTACAGTAATAGCAGATTTTATCAGCAAAGCATTAAGGCATACCTGGATCTTGTTTTTGTTGAACCCGTACAAATGGCACTAGGTTTTGTTTGCTACTCTTTCATGGTCTGGTCCAGTGACTTCCTGGTGTCTTGCAAACAAACAATTATAGACCATTCATCTTAGAGGAGCAGACAGGCGGTTTGTAATTTGTTTGGTTAGAGCCGGATTAGCCATTACCTTATCTTACATCTGACATGTAATGATCTGTTTGCTGTAGTCTGACATTTACAGACCTTTAGAGGTTGTGATCTTCAAACATTTTTCCCTGGATAAGAAACATTTTCCGGATTTAATGGTGAACTGTATTTAAGAATTGGATCCACCTTCCTTGTTTCAAAAGTGAACGCAGTGCAGACCAGGCTGAAACCTGTGTTCTTTCTAATGGCCAGCAGGGGGTGTCCACTCGTAGCAGAACATTTCAGAAAACCTTTGACCTTCTTCTTCTCTGCTTTCCTACTCCACTGAACACTTTCCTGCTGTTTTTATGTTCATAACCACTAATCTTACTGCCCCATCCTGAGAAACATTGACAATAAAGCAGGATGAGCTTGAGGTGTGGCTAACTGTGATCAACAAGTTGCTACTATAGTGACCTCTCAGCCAGGAAGGAGGCAAAACAAAACCCATCCTGAATTTCAAACGTGGTCACTTGTGGCTCCAAAAACACTGGATCAAAACTGATGCAAACGTGAACTCTCAAAATAGTTGATTCATTGCCAACAGGTGACAGTCTTTTGTCAGATGTTATCAGATGAGTTTTCCTTGAATGTTTTCACAAACCATTCGTGTTTTCATGCAGATATATGAGGTGACATCAACAACCACAATCAAAGAGCTGTACAGCACCATCGCCTCCCTGCTTAGACTGAGCTCTGCTGAAGGATACGGCCTCTACCTGAAGACCCAACAAAAGGTGGGGTTTGGTAACATTCCTGCAAAAGCTTGTTTGTTCAGTCATTTGTTTTAGTTTACAGTTGCACTGTAATTTGACTGAGATGGACAAAGATGTAATCAGATGTATTTGGTTGGCATTGAGGATTACAAATATACCTAAAGTTACGCTTCTGTCTTATCTGACATGTTTGTTTTGAATCTTCAGACCACCAGCATGGAAGAGGAGAGATATTTCTTTGACAGTTTGAGGCAAACTTCAGAAACTCCAAAGAAAGCAAGAAAAGTCAAAGATGGTAATGATGGTCCTGGTGACACATTGACTTTTCACATGTCAGTGAAAATATAGCTTTAATTTGAATATTGCTCCTCAGGCGCCCAGACTACCACGCCCTACCTGGTGATCTTCAAGAGGAAGCTCTGGTTCAATGTGAGCCCGGGGAAAGACCTAATCGCAGACCTCACTTTCCATTTCCCACAGGTAGTCCACCAAACACACCTTCCTTTCTGCAAGTCTTTATGAACACGCAGCATCGTCTTGATACGTGGCCTTTGTTTTGCCTCCATACAGGAGCAGCCTAAGTACCTGCGGGGATACCACAACTGCACTAAAGAGGAAATGATCACACTGGCTGGGTTGCTCTTCAGAACCCAAGTGGATTCAGACAGATCCCAGTTCGTCATGATCCCCAAAATGTTAAAGGGGCTGGTTCCTGCTGACCAGATAAAACTCATGTCTGCTGACGAATGGAAGAAGGTAGAAAACATCTTCAGAGGGACAAAGTAGAAAAATGTTCCCAGTTTGAGTGAGTGTTCACTGAGTTTTCTTTGTACGTCTTGCAGCACATCATCTCCTCCTACAACAAGCAGAGCGGCATCACAGTGGATGAGGCCAAAATCGCCTTCCTGAAATTCATTTCAGGCTGGCCGACCTTCGGCTGTGCCTTCTTTAACGTGAAAGTGAGTCATGAAGATGAGAAACAGCAAAGTCTGCCGACAATAATTTGAGGACACTGTTAACTTGTGTTATAATTGAATTTGACTTTGCAGCAATCGAGTGAATCCAGCTACCCAAGCAATCTTTGGATTGCTGTCAGCAAGCAGGGCGTGAGCTTAATTGACCCAGTGAAAAAGGTTTGTACAAAAATAAGTCTCAAAATACAGAGAAGAATTAGAGCCAATATACATCCTGGCTGATTTAATCATCTAACACTGATTTATAAGTGATGGGCCAGATCTATATCAGCATCAGATAATACGTTATTTGATGTTGACTCATAAAACTTGTCAAGAAAACAAAGGTCAGCATGATTTAGAACTGTTATTTACTTTGTCTAGTGCTCTTTAAGTGAATGTTAAATTGTATGTAAACTCTATACCTCCTATGCAAAGTGTTTTGGTTCAGACAGTTTTGCATTATCATATTGTTAGAACATACGAGCAAAATCTACAAAGAAAAGGACTGTTTGCATTTAATCTCAAAACTCCCTGTCCCATGTTTTCAGCCACTTTGGAGTTCAGGGATTTTTTTCTCCATCAGCAATAGTCTTAAATCTCTAATATTGTTTAGGTTATAACATAAATATGTGATGATGTGTGGTGCTTTCTGATATTTGTTTAAGATATTTCATGCCTTCATGAATGTGGTTCACATTAAATAAATAGTAATAATATTAAATGTGTCTAATTCAAACTTTAACCCTTTCAGGAGCCGGTGGTCGTGCACCAGTTTAACCGCATCACAGACTTCAGCAGTAAAGGAAACGTCTTCCAGATGGCCATCCGCACCATGGTGAAGAATGTTAACTTCGTCTGTGACACCACACAGGTGAGTGCCTGTTTGTTATTTTATCATGTCCAAATGTTCCCGGCAGAAGATGCCAGTTCACCTTTTCTTAAAATTAGTCAAATTTTGAAACAACAACAACTTCCTTCTTTTTTTCAGGCTAAAACAATAGAAGACCTCCTCCGGTCGTACGTCATCATGTACGAGAGGCAGAGAGAGGCCTTTGTACCGAGGACAACCCTCATGTTTTTCTGAGGATTCAACAGCAAAATGAAAGACTGGACTGAACTGGGATTCATGTTGAATCTGTAACAATGGTTTCCTTCACATGAATGTGACTGCTTTAAAATACTAGACTGACTGTGGATTACTTTGACTTAGAAGACAGTTATGACTATTGATTCCTCACTTGTGCCTTTTTTTGAAACTGTTATATCTAAAATATAAATGATGTAAATTAATTTGTATTAAACTTTAACCTGGACAACATTGAGTCATTTATTACAAAGCATTTATCAGGAGTTTGTCACTCTCAGTGGAGTGCTCACATTAGCCTAATAATTCATTATTTTGTCATTAAGCTAATAGAGGCCTTTTTGTTCTAATTTGAACCTCTCATATTTTAATGGACTAAATTACTTCAGATTTCACTGCAGGGATTTTGTTAAAATGTTTAATTGTAATCATTTTAATATTTTTAATGCAAGAAACACATCTACACACATACATTTACTGGAAACCTCTGTATACACCTAAACGGTGGTTACGGTAGTCCACTTGTGCCTGTTCATTAGAATAATTTACACTGCTCTTAGTTTTCTTTTTGCAGTACAGTCAAGTTTTAACCATTAATCCAATATTTATAATGCACACACAGTATAGACTAACTGGAAGAATCCCTTTGATGCCAATGACTGTCAGATTTGGGCTTCGTTGAAATTGATTGACGTTTGAGCAAACATGAAAAGCTACTCGGTTTGGCTCTTAAACAGGTTGTTGTTCTCACCTGTGTTGTTGACAGTTGTTGGATAATGATGTGAAATTATGTGTGCTGCAACAGAGCTGACCATTGAATCTGTATTTTCTTGCAGTCTACAACAAACTGTTTAACTTTTGTTAAATGTAGTGTTTCCTTGACAGCAAACCTAGTAACAGCCAACAGAGTAATTAGTGCGGTGGAGAATATACAACATGTTGTGTCAGGAGAACACAGGTGTTTAAATAACATTAATTAAGTCTGCATTTTATCTATCTCTGCATCCTCCAGGCTGCAGGGCTCTGACTACTTCACCACTTGATTTTTAAATGTAAGTCAAGCTCCTTTTAACATCCAAAGGGTCATCATGATTGCAGGCCTCAGTTGTGCTCCCTATACTCAACCTGGAGACGGTTTTAAAAATGTCAGCCAGCACTCAGTTTTCCATCTGATGTTTGAAGCCCAAGAACGTCCCGACAACTGCTTCAGTATCATCACCTTTTTCCTCATAGCACAAGTCACGTTTCATACCTGTAATGACATCACAAACTGAGTGTGTGTCTGTGTGCGTGTGTAGTGTATAGTAGTGTAATTTAGACTGCTTATACAACCCTCCTCATTGCCTGTCAAGACTATTGCTCTGTTACCATGGAAACCATGTGACCAAAAAAATCAGGTTACCATGGGCAGGTGCATATGAGGTGCGGAGTGATGGTTTGTGCCTCAGTCTGTTTCCTGATGCAATCTGACTGCAAGGGGAGCAGAGGTTTGACAGACAAAGACCCTGAAACAGTGTTCACAGTGTGACTCTGAGTCCTTATCTGAACCATTATAATCACTCTTTAATTAACACTACATCAACGTGTTTCTGATTGCAGGAGAAACACATATTTGCAGACTGTCAGCCCACAGTCAGGATTTGAGTGTGTTAGTTTTATGCAAAACGAGTGTTTTACATTTTGAGAAGGTAGAGTGTAAAGATTAAAATGTAGGCCAAACAGCTGATGTGTGTGTTTGGGTGTGTGTGTCTCTGTATGTGTGTTATGTATGGTGCCCTACAAGAAGGCAAAGGCATTTTGATGCACTGCACCAAATTTGGAACAAAAGACCTTATAGCCAAGACCACATCACTATCCTCCCACCTGCACCTCCCCCAACAGCCCCCTTAGCCACCCTCCACCCCTCTCCACCCCCACCCCACTGCAACTTGTATTTCAAGACTAAAAAACAGCACAGGACTACAGCCCTACCTATGTACACCACACACACACACACACACACACACACACACACACACACACACACACACACACACACACACACACACACACACACACGCCTGCGCGCGCACTAACTCGCACACAAAGCTGCATGCACGTTTGTCATACACAACACTTACTGTATGAAGACTGCTGTACGATTGTGCTGTAATGCTGTTATATATTCTAGAACTGTAAACATTCATAATGAGTAAGTAAAAAAACTAAATAATATATTTTATACATGATATGGATATATTTATATACATAAATATAAAATATATATGAATAATTTCAACTGTATATTTATATGTATATATATGCTAAATATATGGTATATGTGTATATTTACATAAATATATATATTAAATATACACATATATTTTAAACTGTATATGTATATAGTATATATAAGCTATATATATGATATATGTGTATATCTACATAAATGTATATATTAAATATATACGTATATTTATATACTATATATAAGCTTTATATATGCTATATGTGTATATTTATATAAATATACATATTAAATACATATATGTATAATATAGATATATATGTATGTATATATGAATGTATATATATTTTACATTTATATACATATACATTAAACATATAAAATACTGACATGGATTCATATATCCTCACATCCATTTTTCTAAGATAAGTATACACGCACACAAACACCACCACGCACACACACATACACAAAGTACATATGGCTGATTTCTTTTTTGTTCGTGAGCACGCGCACGTGTGCGTGTGCGTGCGTGTGTGTGTGTGTGTGTGTTTCTGTGTTGTGTCGTTCTCCTCAAACAGACAGGAACTTTCGGCCATGTTTTCGGGGTGTTTGTTGTTTTCTGTAAAACCAGAGGCTGTTCTCAGGTCGCCTCTGAGCCGTGGCTCACAGTGAACCCGGGTCTGGTTTGGAGGTTTTGAGGAGGGTGAAATGATCCCAGATCAGTGTCTGTGTCGGTGTCATGCCATCCCCCTCGCGCTGCTAGGTACGCGCCAGCCTCGCGATAGCCTCGCCTACAAGAATCAGAGCTCCGCTCGCGAACTGGATGCTGACAGGCGCGCGGTGCGGTCATCATGCAAAGGTTACACTGGATCCGTTTCAGCGAGTCTCTGAAGAAGCCGCTCCTCCGCAGCAGGACCCGCACGGGGAACAACATGCGAGACGTCTAGCAACACAAAAGCCTCCTACTGACGTTCCCCCGGCCTGTGAGACGACAGCAGGTGTCCAGCTATGGACGCGAGTTTGGGATTTCCGCGAACAGCAGAGTGTACGCTGGCTCCTCTCGGCGGTAAAGTGGCTTCATGAGTGTCCAAAGTAACAGTGGAAGTGGTGGTGGAAGTTTGGAGGCGACGCCATCTTGGTCGCAGCTCTCCTCGTCCCCAACGATTTCTCAACAACATATAACGGCGACCGCAAAGAGCAAGGAAGGTATATTACCCCACCGAGACCACCACCGGGTCTTCCTCTCCTTTATGTGAGCTCTTTGCCGGAGAAGTGGACTAGTTTAACCGTGTTCGGCTGACGGTTTGTTGAAGTAAAAATGGATGTCAAGTTCAGGGATGCCGTGAATGTGAAGCCAAACGTCAGCTGTCAGTTCAGTTGATGGCCAGTCTGAGCAGCAGCAGCAGCAGGCTATCCTGTTTGCACAAAGGCAGCGTTAGCTTGTTGTTGTGTTTGTTGGACTGTCAGCTGCTTACAGGATTCAGGGAGACTCGTAGATCTGTTGATGCGACAACAGTGGTGTTGTTAGTTTTTGACATTCGCCCCTTTATCAGCACCTCGCTGTATATTAAACAACGTAGCTATGCATGCATCCATTAATGCATTGCACTGCTGCTTTAAACCTGATAGCAGCAGGCCCTTATTGCACAGGTTGCATGCACCACTTTGCATGTTTTCGACTTAATGCATTCAGATTCTATTGAGTTGCTGGATGTAATGTGGCATAATAGGGATTATCAGTGTGTGTAAATGTGTTATAGCGTCAAACTGTGTTATTGATCAGTGTTTAAACATATTAAGACGATGATAGTGTGAACTAGACAACAATATAAAGTTGTTACAGCACTGGGGATGCCCTCAAAGATGAACTCTCAACCTGATACTCACATAGCAAGTTAACACATATGGAATAATGCAGTTCTGTGTATCTTAAGGTTTAAGATGAATTCCTCTTAATCACTTTCCCCTGCTGTCCTTAAATAACCTCACACAGGCCCTTGTAGTGTTGTGAGCTCTGTTTATCTGCCTGAGGCTTTCATAATGACCATTATGCCTTGTAGGGCTCGCCCCTGTGCCACAAGCTATGTAAAGATGACAGCCAGGAAATGTCCAATAAGGAAACAAACACTTGCAGCAGTAGCCAGCAGGGAGCAGGACCTGTGTGTTTGTGTGTCTCTGAGAGTGTGTGTTTCTCCCAGGAAACCAGTTGTCATAGAAGAAGTCCCAGTCAGGGAGCATGCATGTTCAGCCTGCTGCTGCTGCTGCTGCTGCTGGTGGAAGAGTCATTTTATGGTGACTGTGGCAGGAGGATTTTCCAAATGTGGTTTGTGCAGAAGAAGTTAAAATGTAAAAGTTAATATGAGCACATGAAAACAGAAGCAGTGTCCTGGTTGACTTTATCAGATATAGTAATAATAATAACTTTATTTATATAGAGCTTTTCAAAACAAATGACAAAGCACTTCACAAACAATTTTAAAAGGCAGTAGGCAGTAGTTAAAAGCATGTCATTATCCAGCAGAAGTTATAAAACAAGGAACAAAGTAATAAACCATAAAATCAATAAAAAGCAAGTCTAAAATAGTGGGTTGTTTAAAAGCGACTTAAAAGACGAGCGTGTGTTTGCTTCCCTGATATCCTCCGGCAGGTCATTCCACAGCCTGTGTGCACAAACAGAAAATGCTTGATCACTCTTGGTTTTTCTGTTTTGAGCGTGGAATAGTTAGTAAAGACCTACCGGAGGATCTGAGGTTACATGATGGCTTGTAGGGAGTCAAGAGGTCAGCAATGTAGTCTGGAGCTGACCCCCTAATGTAATGTGTTCTCTCCTGCTGGACCTGGTTGTGAGTCTGGCTGCAGCATTCTGGATTAGTTGGAGTTTGTTGAGGTCATTTATGTGATATGATTTCTTTCTTCTGAACACTGACCCCAAAGCTTGAGCTCAAGTCAAGTGAAGTCAAGTCAAACTTTATTGTCATTCATCTGAATAGCTTGTATACAGCTGAATGAAATTGCGGTCCTCACATGGCGAGTGAGAAGCGGTGCAAATGCAAATAAAAGACAGACAAACGATACAACAGACAACAAAGACAGAATATAAAAATAAGACAAAACAACATGAGGACAGACTAGAAAAGGGCTGACTATGTGAGTTATACTAAACTAAACTGAATATAGATAATGGAGTGAATAGATGAATCAATAAAACAGTAAGTCAGGTAGCGCAGGGTGCAAATGTTGAAGTAGAAATATATTGAATAAATATTACAGCTAAAAATAAAAAGCTCATGTTCTTATACCTTTGGGCTAAAAATGACTACATTGTGTCATTTAAACCGAAGCCTGCATGCTACAAATAGAGCTGATTAAGCAGAGGGATTTTCTATAGTTACATACATTTTCTGGTGATGCTCCACACATTTGCTTTTAATGATCATATGATGAATCACCTGCAAACATTAGCTCTCTGTGTGTATCACGGGTCTTATAAATCATATATGGGTTAATGTATATGCTGGTGTTCTGGTGTCTGCTCTCGATCCTTCATTCTAGGTTGTATCAGAGGCCTTTCCGGCGCATTTGCAGCATCTGAAGTGTCGACAGAGCCACTCACATGGCCCAGATTATTCTTCACTGAATGTGCAGGGTGCAGACAGACGTAAAACTTCCAAGTGCCATTATCTCAGCTTCCACTGTGCTCTATTTTCCACCTTAATATTACAGAGTAGTTTAGCACTGTGTAATGAGGCCATTGTGACAGTAGTTAATGTGACAATTGAAGAAAGCTGGTTGAGGACTTTTTGTTTTGACACTCACAGTCCCCACCCGGCCTCAACTCTTCTCCCTCCTGACTTCCCAGCAAGAGACTGACCTTCCTGCTTTAGTTAGAACTGCAGTGTCACTCATCCTCACCATCCACCGTCATAGCATGAAAGAGCATCTTTTTGAGGAGCTACCTGCTGCCCGGCTGAATCAAATCCATTTTTCTATTTTTATCCTCTAATCACTCTAATTTTCTGTAATCCTCCCCCAGATAGCGTCCTCCGCTCCTTCTCTGAGTGCTCATTTTTATTCCTCTCCAGCAGTGTCGTCACAGAACAAGTGTTAAAGGCTCCATATCTCTTGATTCCTTCGCTGGTAATGGCGGTGATGTAACCTCACTCTTTTGTTCCCTCGTGTCAGGCCCCATGGAGGAGCTGCACAGCCTGGACCCCAGGAGACAGGAGCTGCTGGAGGCCAGGTTTACTGGAGCCGTCAGCGGGAACACGGTCGGGAGCACCGGGAGCACCAGCGGAGGAGCTAAGGTAACCACGGCACAGAAAAACAAACGCTTCATTTACTCACAGCGGGGCTCGGATTACAAAAGCTTCAAAATCTTAACAATTTAAGAAACAGGCGGCATCACATATGTACAAACGATCCAAGATTGTCTTCTTTCTAATCTCAAACTGAATAAACTACAAGAATTAACACACTGATGACACTTAAAATCACACTGCAGGATATTGCTGAGACTACTGTTACCCCTTTTCGACCGAGGCAGTTTCAGGGCCGGTTCGGAGTCGGCACTCAATTGATGACTGGTTTTCCATGTTTTCACTGCGAGTGAACCGGCTCCCGGCCGTGAAAACCGGTTCCAGAGCTGCTCCAACTCTTTGCTGGTCTAGAACCTCGAACTGCTTACCTCAGGGGTGAGGGGCGGGGTTGCTGTGATCAAACACACAAACCAAACGTGTTTCCGCCATTGTCCTGGAACGACAAAATTTAAAAGACTAATGGATTCCAAGGCAAAGCAGTGGTCGGTCGAGGAGACAACCTGCCATTGTCCGCCATTGTTGTTGTTGTTGTGAGGGAAAGTTCGTGCTAGCGCTGCTGGGAAAAGTGGTCAAGTAAATCTGACGTCATGATGTGCCTCTTCCACGGGCTCGAGCGGAAGCAGCGTTCCACCCCGTGTGATCATGTTTCATTTATTAGTGAAAAAGATGTAAACAGAAAGAGACGGACTCAAAGCTGCTGTTACAGATCACTTCACTGGGAAGTGTTTGTGGAGAAGAGGTCAACACAGGATGTATTTTCTTCAGTGAAACATGGAGGTGAGATATTACCAGTGGCATGCTAGCCTCGGAGTCTGAAATGTTTAAAGTTGCGTTCACTACACCATCAGTTGTTCCTTCTCCTCCTTTCTTCTCTCTTTCATCGGCTGCTCTCTGGAAAAGTAACGATGCAGTCAACCAAGTCGGCTCTGATAAGACAGTGAGACTTTGATCAAATGTATGGGTCGATCTGTAAAGCCCGAACATTAACAGATCAACAGGGCTGAACATCAGCTTCAATCAAGGACCCAAACTAGATTCCTCCCACATCATCATTTCCTGTGACTCTGGGAAAATTGGCCTGATCGTCTTGTAGTTTGAGTCCAACCTTAAAACCTGTCACCTACAGCCACAGGTCACTCAGAGCCTACAGAGTCTTCATGAGTTAATTTATAAAGTCAGGTAAAGAAGTCCATTCCAACATATTGAGAACTTTGCTGCGTTGTTTAGATGTCAAGTTCAACAAATTCCACTCCCAGGATCTCTCAATGGTGTCAAACCCCTGCGCCTCCTTGAAGCAGAAGAGCGGTCAACACAATTTGTAGCAGCTCTGAGGCTTGTATTTATCATGATAACTCAACCATGATCGTACCTGAGCTACAGGGCAGGATATAAACACCAAGCCTAGGTTTCCATGGAGGGAAAACAGGTAAACGTTCCTGTTTTCCTGAAAAGGTTGCATGTGTTGGAAAAGGCCCAAAAGACACACCTTTCAATAACTGAAGATCTGGATTCCTCTTCACACACGTCACACTAGAGGCCTGCCTCAGGCTTTGTTTCACTCTTGTTTACATTTCATGACGTTGCTGAACTTTGATAGCACCACACACCTGCAGAGCATATTTTCACATTGTGTGTGTGTGCGTATTCACTTATTTGTGTAATTTCTCACGTTTTTGTAGGGGCTGGCCAACGAGTCCTCCAACCACAGCTACGGCAGTCTGGGCTCTTCTAGTGACAAGGAGTCGGAGGTAAAAACACTCTCACACATGCAGGTTATCATCCTGCGACATTATATATTTTGAGAACTGAAGTTAAATATTACACAGATATGAAGTCTTGTTAGACACAGCACTGTGTTGTCAGTACTTTCTCTCCTTTCTCTGCCCACTCGTCTCTCCATCTCTCCCACTACCTCCACCTCTCCTTCTTTTCTTTTCGTAGAACTCTGATTTGAAAAGAGGGAGCTCCCCTGCCTACTCAGTATGTACTCTTTCTTCCTGCTGATCTTTCCTGCTGAACAACAACACTAGAGCTGGCTTTGTTAAATAAAACACAAGGGACTCAAGCGCATTTTTCTCCTCTCTCCCTGTTTTCATATCTGCAGACCCCGGAGAAGAAGCACTCTGAAACGTCCAGGGGGAGGAAAAGGAAAGCTGACACCTATTCAGAGAGTAGTCAAGGTACGACTGACACCCAGTGTAGTGAAGGCGTCACTGTTAGCGTGCATTGTTGCCACACAGGGCGGACCCCTCTCACCTTAGACACAGACTCTTTGAGACCCTCCCCTCAGAGAAGGGGCTGAAGTCCATCAGGCTATAAAAACAAGTTTCTACTCCTCTGCCAAAAACCTAATGAATGATGCAGCGCCCCCACCCACCACCTGACATGGACTCTCATGCAGCCCCAGAGTAACTTCACATCGCAGTAACGCTGACAGACATAATGTGGTACATAATAAGGATGGGCAATGATTTTCAAATGTTCACTCACTTTGTAAAAATCAAAGAGTTCTTCGATACTTTGGTGCCTGATTGAAATACGGTGTTCCCACCAGACGGTGGCTATAGAGCGTCTTAAACCTGTTTGCTAACCGCATTAAATAACAGAAGAAGAAGAATGCTAACTACATTAAATGGCAAAAGAAGAAGAAAACATTTGCGACAGCTGTGGCGATTTCCTCAGTTTTTCTCCGTTTCTGAATCTCACACCACCACACACACATTTCCAGAGACTGAGCATGACTGTAAAATGTAAACACACACGCCATGCCGCGTCACAGAAACACCGACATAAAGATCGAGACAGATGCTGTCAGTGCCCGCTACTAGCAGCACCCCTTCTCGAATAGTATTTTGGCTTGAAATGCCCATCCCTCCTACATAAACACACACTGGGCTAAGATATTATCTATAACCCTGCACACTGTATTATTTAAGTTTATATGCCTCTAGATTTTGCACTCCTTATCACCTTACACCTTCCTGCACAATGTTAAGCTCTCCATTACAAGTTTGGTACATGTTTTGGAATATTTCTCGGCAATGATTCTGATCCACACAATCTTACTTTCTCTCTGCAGGAAAGACGTCCACACGTGGGCCCAAGATCAGCGACTACTTTGATGTGAGTGTTGCACAAACCTCCCTCTCTTTATTAGCGTACAATCGTCTCTTTTTTTTAAACCTGGTTCTTAAGTTTCTTTATTTGCAAAGTTCCAGGGTGGGAATGGTTCCAGTCCAGTCAGAGGCCTCCCATCAGCTCGCCGCTCTCCACAGAGCTCCCACTCCGCCCCTGGCTCAATCGTAAGTATCTCGCCAACAGTAAAAAAAAAAAACGCATCAACCCACAGTACACGTAAAGTGAAAGTGAGTCTCTTTTTGTTATTGCAGATCCGACAGAACAGTTCCTCTCCTACCAGTCTGTGTTTTGGGGAACACAATCCAAAAGCCTCCTCCAGCAAGAGTGTCCAGGTAACATGACATACACATAAAACACTCACGTTTCTCCCCTTGGTAACCGCAGGTCATATCCATTAATTCACCTCTAACTGGTTCCTCTCTCTCTGGATCTGTCAGACGGAGTTAACTGGCTTGAAGCTCGCTGCTCTGGAGAGCAACAAGAGTCTGGACCTGGAGAAAAAAGAGGGGCGAATAGATGATCTTCTCAGGGTGAGTTCAACGTCAACAGCCTGAGTTTTGAAGATGACATGGGTTCTCTTTTAGAAGTTTAACACCGCTCCTCGTGTCTTTTCCTAACAGGCTAACTGTGACCTGCGCAGACAGATAGATGAACAGCAGAAACTCCTGGAGAAATACAAGGAGAGGCTGAATAAATGTATCACCATGAGCAAGAAGCTGCTCATAGAGAAGGTATCTGTCTTTGCATGCACACACACTTTATGGTTTCACTGTTTGTCTGATGCAAAGAGCCGCTGCATCATGTTTCTTTAGATCGCCCACAGGCTGTAAAGCCCAAACAGAGATACATTATCATCTTAATCACACTCTTACACCTGACGTGTTTGTATCATGTGTGCTTTGAGATCAGTGCTGCCAAGAATGAAAAGTGTTTGCTGACACCTGCAACAGAATGCAGCAAAACCATTCCCGAATGTGAGCCCCGGTATCCTCTCACGTTTTAGCTCCGCTTTGGTCCTTAACTCCTGAAGGAAGAGTTCTGTGTTTGGGTCAGTAAATCTTTCAGCCACTTGTCTCAGAGCTGCACAGTGGTGATGGGATTCATTACACAAGCATCCATTTAACAATACATTTAAAGCAGTAAGTGTCTCACTATCCCTAAATGGAGTTTTAATGTGTCTGGAGTTCTGTGTTGTTTTAAAAGTATGATTACTTACCACACCTTTATTCTGGGTGGAGATGAAACCAAGAGATTACAGGTGTGGGCGTGTAACCACAACTTTTATTTTGTCTCTGCTCTCTAGCAACACCACACAGTGTGGTTTGTAAGTTCATTAGTATCCTGATTTTGCCATATTACCATATTTGGAGATGACTTTACATGGAGCCTGAGTAACCGGGTTACCCGTGATGAAATCAAGGTTCTGATCATCTCTGTACAGCTGGGTTTTGAATCCTCTCAATCTCACATACTTAATTCTACACCCATAAGGATTTCCGGAGAAGTAGGAAGCATGATAGTGTTGTTATTTTCATCAAAGCACTCATAATAGCATACACGTGTCTAAGAACAAGGGTGTGATGTTTACATGCATAACAAAAAACTATGACGATTGAAAACCCCAGTCTAACTACAAATACTAAGCTGCGTGTAAACAAATGTGCGCTTGTTTTCTCAAACAGAGCACACAGGAGAAGCAGTCGTGTCGGGAGAAGAGCATGCAGGACCGTCTACGTCTAGGTCACTTCACCACCGTCAGACACGGAGCATCCTACACGGAGCAGTGGACCGATGGATACGCATTCCAAAACCTGATCAAGTGAGAGGCTGCACACGCAAAATTCTCCCTCCTGTCAGATACATTTCACTCTGCTGGTCGTATTTTCTGACTCTCTCTCTCCACCTGTGCGATGTGTGTTTGCAGGCAGCAGGAGGGCATCAACCAGCAGAGGGAGGACATTGAGCGACAGAGGAAGCTGCTGGCCAAGAGGAAGCCTCCAAACCCTGCGTCTCCCTCCGTTTCTGTAGCCTCCTCCTCTGAACCCAAGCAGCGCAAAACTAAAGTGGTCAACGGCAACGACTCAGATCCCTTCCTCAAACCGTCCCTGCCACAGCTGTGAGTACACGTGAACACATACAGCCACTTTGGTCTCTTTAAGAGAAACCAAAGCATAACATGATTTCTTTTTCACAATCGGGTATGTGTTTAGAGGTTTGTGCTCGATCTAGAGTTTGTGATTATGCACTGTTTTGCAGACTGACCCTCGCTGAGTACCACGAGCAGGAGGAAATCTTCAAGCTGCGCCTCGGACATCTGAAGAAGGTCAGTAGCAATGAATACATTTTGAAAAATGATCAATAAATCCCAGTTTAGGGTCACTAAGTATGCCTATCATTATTTATTTATTTGATGATTTTAAAAAATCTGACCAGAAGACATTTGAATTCTAAGAACACTGGAGTGAACACTGAATATGCATAAAAACAATGTTTCACTGACCTTCAGACTCTTTGATTTTTGATTAAAATGACACATTTTCCAAACGTCGTGTCTCTGCAGGAGGAAGCAGAGATCCAGGCAGAGCTGGAGCGGCTTGAGCGGGTGAGGAATCTGCACATCAGAGAGCTGAAGAGGATAAACAACGAGGACAGCTCAGCGTAAGTAAACTCACAGCGTTATGAGCTGCTGAGAACTCAGGCCAGGGAGGGTTTACTCCTTCAAAACAAAACATTGAAGTAACAGAAAATGTCTTTTGTACTAAAAACATGTCAAGTCAAGAATATGAAAGTCCTGCATTTTAAGATTTAATGTAATTTACCTTGTGCCTCCTTCATACAGGTTTAAAGACCATCCCACCCTGAACGAGAGGTATCTGCTGCTGCACTTGCTGGGCAGGGGCGGCTTCAGTGAGGTTTATAAGGTAGTATTTGTACGTGTGGAGAGTTTTCACCCTGGTTTCTCCCTCCATAATGGTTTGAGACAAATGTGTGTTTTTTTTCATACGCAGGCTTTTGACCTGTTTGAGCAGCGCTATGCAGCTGTCAAAATCCACCAGCTCAACAAGAACTGGAGAGAGGAGAAGAAAGAAAACTACCACAAGTAAATCTCACACACACACACACACACACCTGCATGCTCACCCTCTTTAGTATTTACAAATACAAAATGTCTCTCCCGTAACACACACTCTTATGTTGACATTTATTTCCTCTCAGGCATGCATGCAGGGAGTACCGGATACACAAGCAGCTGGACCATCCAAGAATAGTCAAACTGTACGACTACTTCTCCCTGGATACTGACACGTGAGTGACCTCTGACCTCCACGAGCTGCAGACCTGCTGGGTCAACACATCCTGAGCTTGTTTAGTCACAGAGCACTGGCTGGAAAAGTAGTTTGCGCACAAGATGAACGTCAGAGTGACTCAAACCTTTTGTAAAGAGGTGCCACCCACTTCACGTTTAAAGAATCCTGAAGCTCTTGTGTGTGCTGCCTCACACGGCTAGTTAGCAGGAGCTACATGTAGGAGCAAACGGCCTGTTGTGAAAGAGTATGAAGTTGTAAAAATGCATGATTCAGAAACGACATGCCCCGACAGAAGGAGCTGTGTGAAATGGTTAACCTTCAGCTCTGCATGGGAGGTTTAGTCAACCACATGCATACTGGCAGTTAATGTAACTCAACCAGTCTGATGATATTTGTCCAGATAAACCACAAACTAATCTGTTTCTATCAGCACATCATATAGGAAAAAACTAGAGCAGCAGAGTCTTGAGCTTGGAGCTGGGAAATATAAAAAACAACACAGGCATTTTCTCAACAAGCAGTATGATTTGTAAGTGCTGGTTGCTTGGGGTGTATTATAAAGACAGCAGAGGGTTCAGTCCTTAATGGAAAGAATTAAGCTCATCAACGTGTGCTACAGTTGTCCATCATGTAGTCTTCTTGCACGGAGATGTCTGAAACACTTAAAACTCAGACTACAGTCATTTTGCTTTCATATTAGGGTCTCTGAATTCCTCCTCCGTAGGGGGTTGGATCTGTCACTAACCTCAGTCAGCTTGTTTATTAGATCTCAGTCTGATTATGTTAAAGCTCCTGTGAGTAACTTTCAGTTTTGTCCCCCCTGTGGATGAAAGTTTACCTCTTAAGTCTTTATCGTATTTGTACTGTATATGTCTAAGTAGTGTTTTTTAAATTCAAATCTCATCCTGATCTCTTAGCTTTCCAACATAACTCTGAGTTGAAATCTTTGATGAGGGATATCCCCCCCAAAAAAAGTCTGTGTCTGCATCGTCCAGTTAATGGCATTTCCGAAATCTAGTTACGATACAATACGATGTCCTTTATTGTTCCTGTAGGGACATTTGACTTTGACATCAGTGCTGCACATGTTACTTGCTCTTTAAAAATTCACCACAATGACACAAGAACACACATAAATAAAAAGAAAAAATACAATGAATAATACACAGTCATACATCACAAAGCATACTCTTAAAGAGAGAGCACCATAACACTGTCCCAACCGCAACAGGCTATTTACTATTTAAAATTCTAATAGAGATTGGCACAAAGGAATTTTTAGTTCCAGGTAGACGCCTCAGACATAAAAATTACAAAGTAGAAATAATCAAACTTGTCAATTTTGGTCTCGTTTGCTTTTGTAGGTCATGAAGAAGCATCAATGATACTTCAAGTTTGTCTAAGACTCATCACATGAGCTTTCTCAGGTTTATTTTTTCATCAGAACCAAATCCTCCACAGAGGTTTCCCTCCTCATTTTAACAAACACCTCAGGAAGGTGAAACCTTTGAAAACACTCAATAAAGGCGTTAGAGAGAAATCCCAAAACCAAACTTTTACCATAACTCCCTAATGAGGGTTTTTTTCACTCCACATTTACTAACCCTGACCCTCTGACCTTCATGTGGAGCAGGGAACGGCTCTCATACTGGACGAGCTGTTATTTCTACTCAGGGATTAGTTGATAAATGACAGTTTTGTTCACTTTTTGCTACTAGAGTAATCACAATCTGCAGGTGCTGTTGATTTCAGTTTGTTCTTGTTTTAATGAAATCAGTTTCATCTGTGTGTGACTGTGTGTGTTCCTCCCCACCCTATACTCAGGTTCTGCACGGTTCTGGAGTTCTGTGAAGGAAACGACCTGGACTTCTACCTGAAACAAAACAAGCTGATGTCAGAGAAAGAGGCTCGCTCCATCGTCATGCAGATCGTCAGCGCCCTGCGCTACCTCAACGAGATCAAACCGCCCATAATCCACTACGACCTCAAACCTGGTGGGTCCCATGATGGTTTCAGAATGGAGCGCATGTGGAGTTAAATTTAGAAATGTGCAATGACTTCTTTAGACGAGTCTGTTGAAGGCCTTGCAGTCGCTCTCAGTTGTCAACATGATGTGTGTGATGTGTGTGATGAGTGTGGTGGGGCTTTGTGTGTTTCCAGTGCAGTTGGTGACGCTGCTGTAATTCCTCCCAAACCTGTTAGGTCTCTGAGTTCTGCTTGTCTTTGTGTTTTGTAGGTAACATCTTATTGGTAGACGGCACTGCATGTGGAGAAATCAAGATCACTGACTTTGGCCTGTCGAAGATCATGGATGATGACAACTACGGCGTGGATGGGATGGACCTCACGTCACAAGGAGCTGGAACCTACTGGTATGACACGCACACACACATCATACACTGACGGTGTGTTTTGTCTGTGGTCAATGTGAAGCTTTAAAACATATCATCTTGTATTTTGACAGCTTTTGGAAAATGTTAGCGTTAAATGTTGACTTCTTTCTTTTATCAATCAATCAATCTTTATTTATAAAACGATAAATCACAACAAACTTTATCTCAAGACGCTTTTACAAACAGAGCAGGTCTAGACCGTACTCTATGTTATCTTATGTTATTAACAAAGACCCAACATCAAGACAGGATAAGATCCAGTCCCATCTTACAGACAGGACTCAGTCTGATCTCATCATGAGCAGAGCACTTTGCAGCATTTAGCAAATTACAGCGGAGAGGACAAACTTCCTTTAACAGGCAGAAAGCTTTAGCTGAACAAGACTCATGTTAGACAGACATCTGCCTCGAACGAGTTAGGGTTGGAAAAAGAGATAGAGGAGATTTTTCAGTGGATGTGAATTGTGACAGGGATTTAAAAGGGGTCACCTATAATTCCTGTTAAACATCTGAAAAGACAGTTGAACCTCAAGTGCATTTTGTGTTTGTGCGTTACTTCAGGTACCTCCCTCCAGAGTGTTTTGTGGTGGGAAAGGAGCCGCCTAAAATCTCCAACAAGGTGGACGTCTGGTCTGTGGGAGTGATCTTCTTCCAGTGCCTCTACGGACGCAAGGTAAAGCACCAAACATCAGTCCATCGAAATCTCCAGTATCAAAGAATTGAATCAATATTTTTTTGTATAACGCCAAATAATAACGAAAAGTAATCTCAGTACACTTTACATTTTCATCTTGTGTGGTGTTTTTGCAGCCGTTTGGTCACAACCAGTCACAGCAGGACATTCTGCAGGAAAACACCATCCTCAAGGCCACTGAGGTCCAGTTCCCCGCTAAACCACAGGCCAGCACAGAGGCCAAGGTAACACTAACATGAATGTACCAACACAAACATTCACACAAGGGCCGGAACGCCTCTTCTCCTGAGCACATTATGACCAGTAAGGGATCATGTATTGTGGGTGGTGATTACCATAGACTGTATAATAATAATAATAATAATAATAATAATAATAATAATAATAATAATAACAATAATACATTTTATTTATAAAAGCGCTTTAAAAGTTTCTCTAAGACACTTTACAAGAAAATAAATTATATAATAGAAAAGCAAAGGAACGCAAAGCAATAATAAATAATGGTAGTAGTATCCGTGATGTCATCCATCTGTAAAAAGGTAAAAAGGAGGGCTTTGGGCCTCCTCACCAACAGCTACAGTGTTCCCACCTGTCAGTCATTGCCTTATTTGGGCAAAACCAAGCGGCAACCTCGGATCTAAAAATATGAGTCCAATGCGGAAGTACTAAAAACTGCAGTTCATCGAGGATCCGCTTGAGGCTGGCTCCGGAAGTACCGGAAACCACATACACACCAATCCAAAATCCGATCTTCACATCAGAAATAAACATGTTTACAGCCTGGTACAAAAGACAAGTGTAGTCTGGATAGCTCATTTCTTGATCGGCACAAACTGTACGGGGGGTGAATTTTTTTCTAACGCGGCAATTTTGAAGATATTGAGATTATGGGTCTTCCAATGAGAGGCACAGCTGACTTGATTGGCAGGTGGGAACACTGTAGCTGTTGGCTAGGAGGCTCAAAGCCCGCCTCTTTACGTCACAATCGCTCGACAGCAGCAATATGGCTGCCACTGACGATTGGCCTCAAAACAGTGCTTCAGAAACAGATGGGTGATGTCAAGGATACTACATCCATATTTTATACAGTCTGTGGCATCTCCTCACAAACACTCACCCACTCCCTCCAGAAATAAACATGTCGAAGCGGCCACCAGAAATACCGGCTAAGTCTGCAAAAAAACTGCGAAACTCATCTCTGACTCCAAAATCCAGAGCTGAGCAGTTCCCAAATGACTTCTATGAGTCAGGTGACATGCTTTTCTGCAGATTCTGCCAAAACACTGTTGACTGCAAAAGTAAAAATACGTGTGATGACCACTTGTCGTCCAAAAGCAATGTGAAAAACACAGAAAAACATTATTATGTTACAACATTATGTTTTGACTTGAAATACTGGGCAAAATTGTGCTATAAATTTAATGATTTTTGCTTTTCATTAATGGACATTTTATTCACTGACACAAAAAAGCACACACTATATGGAGGTAAAATAAGCATAAAGGGTAAAAAACAGTATTCTAAAAAAATTTAAATGGGAAAAAAAGGAATTTTGAAAATAAATAAAAGGGATTTCATTGGGCCCTATTTAAAGTCTTCTCTTAGAATGATTCACAAAGCAAGATGTCTGATCGTTGGCGGATGTGATCCTTCTCTGTGTATGTTTGTTTGTTATCTGAAGGTATATGAGACACACTCAGTATGATTTAAGTATTAATGTCTAGCAGAGCTTTCAGACAGTATGACTGTCCAACAACATGTTGACACACACTGGAATATCAGCATCAGCTCTGATCTGTGGCTATAAAAAGAACACTTGAGAGGCGCTCTCTGGAGACAAAAGGTGCAGCATCTCCCCCTCACACAGACCCACTCACAGCCTGCAGCTCATTTCATATTGTTTGTCCTCTGCTCTTAATTTCCAGGCGTTTATTCGCCGCTGTCTGGCCTACCGCAAGGAGGACCGCTTCGATGTTCACCAGCTGTGCTCGGACTCGTACCTCCTCCCTCACATGAGACGCTCGAACTCCTCGGGCTCCCTGCAGCCGTCTGCCTCCTCCCTCCCTGCCTACTGACTGTCTTTCTCACCGCTGACAGGACCCTCCGGCCAATCCCCGAGGCAGGACTGAGCAGATTCTCTTTTTTTAACCTGAGCTGATCCACGATGGATAAATAGCAACAGAGCAGAATCAAACAGGAAAGATGGAAAAAGAAGGAGGGAATAATAAGAGGGGTGTGTGTGTGTTTGAACAGAGCTGTGCCCTTGAACTCATTTGTGAGCGACAGAGGGGCAGAACAAACTGGACAACGGAAGAGAAATGGAAAGAAGAAAACAATAGAGCGAGTGGATTGCTAAATGGACTTCACTAAATAACCCTGTAGGAGACATTTCAACATCTATAGAGGCTCCTTGTTGCCGTGTCCAATCCAACCTCTCCTAGCTCTACACAGTAACACTCCTCTCGTGGATCTCTTCTACATACAGCCGCTGTTATTAATGTTCTCTTGTTGCTAATATGAGGGCGGGGGTGACCAGCAGAGAACAGATGAAGGGTTTGTCACAGAGGAGGTGGAGTCTCTGTACGTCAAACTTTGTGTTTAAATCAACTCCTTTAGTCTAATGTTATGAGGCACAAAATGATGGTTACATGTCGACGAATTAACCCTTAACTTAAAAATGATTTTGTAACTTTGATGGACTAAAAAGAAAAAAGTTCCAGAGAAAATGTCCTGGGCTCGATTTGCACTTCTGGTCTGGATCATGGCGATCAGGCCTCACAACATATTTGGCATGAAGGACTTCAGCGTGGGCTAGTTCTGGACTTCATCGGTAGCCAAGTCCTCTGTTCACTTCTCTGTTTTGGTTCTAAAGCAGCTCCGATCGGCTGCTCCGTTTACAGGAATCTGTGAATCTGTCTTAATCCCTCCTTGCTGTCCAGATTAGAGTCAAAATGTTTCAAAGAGCAGCACCATGTTGTCCTAGATGTCCTCATCACGCTGCCTGCAGAGAGCGGGACTGCATCAGCTGTTACTGTGCTGCAGTTAAGTGTACATTTCATGTGCAGGAGACGTTACTCTCTAGCAAATACATCATAATGAGGCTTCTATTGCTTCCCAGAGTCTCACTTTCCTTTGTGTTTCCTCCTGAAAGCTGTTCTCAGTTTGCTGCTATGAATGTCGCTTTGAGTTCCTAATGTGTGAATGGTTTCCGCCTGGCATATGTGTGTGTACTTGATCTGTGTTAAGAGGGACGCTCTCCAGAGCCGCCCCCCCTCTTTTAAATGGATCCCCTGCTGTGCTGTAGAAAAGAGGGGATGCAACACATTCATCTTTGTCCGTTTGGGTTTTTTTGTTTCATTTCATGTACAAGTCTCACACATTATTATTATTATATGGAGCAAAAAGTCCCAGAATGCTCTGCAGTGGGGAATGGCCACACCTGTCCATGCCCAGGTTGTTGCGAGATGATTCACTGCTGCTCCAGATCAAGTGGAAATGTTAACGTCCTGTAAATAAAGCACTTACCTGTATGCTGGTGTGACATTTGAAACCCTCTTAGATGCCAGTGGGGTGCCAGATGTGGGGTTAATCTTCCGTCTTTGCACTCTTCTGCTTTTAAAAATAAGTCTTAATGATTTTTATGTGTGGAGGAACACCCAGGTGTAGCTTTAGCAACATGACGGGCTGATTAAACTGCTGTAGGCGAACACTTACAGCGTGCACATAAAAGCAAATAATGATATGAAGTGAAACAGGTGAAGTCTGCGTGCACTTCGCTAAATTGTCATTTTATCCACTTGGGTGCACAAAGGCGTCGAACAAATTGTCTTCGCCTCTATCGAGGTTCCCCCCCCCCTCTCTCTCTCTCTCTCCACATAAAGTGGGAGCCAGCACCGAGTGCATAAACCACATGACTATTAATGTGTAGACAGTTGTGAGTAGAGCCATTAGTAAGCTATATGTCAAAAAACATTTGCAGTGGGAGAGCAGCACTGGGTCCTGTCGTTCATATGCAATAAAGATCGCCTTACAAGTCTTCATTCCTGCAGTGTGACCCATATTTCCTGTGGAGGGTTATGCAACAAGATGGAGCGCAGAGGAAGGTGATTAAATCTGTGTGTTAATGAAGAGAAGACATATGGAAAGGATTCAACACGGCGGAGCTGACACCATTTTGACTGGAGAGGTTTTTAGGAAACCGGATTTCATGAAAAATGATGAATCTGGCCTTATAGACTTTTTTATATATGTAGAATTCTTTTGACCTATGAATTTATCAAGTCAAGATTACATCCAGACGAAAGATGAGCTGACTTCTACTAAAAACAAAACACATTTTGTGGTATACTTAGATTTGTATATCTTTCATCATTCATATAAGTGCATTAAAAATCTTAATTTGGGGTGCTGGTGGCCTAGTGGTTTAAGCGCCCCACATACAGAGGCTTTAGTCCTCATCACAGAGTTCGCCGGTTCGATTCCCAGCTGCGACCATTTCCTGCATGTCTTCCCCAACTCTCTAGCACCCACGTTTCCTGTTTCTCTTCAGCTGTCCTATCTAATAAAGAAAAAAGTCCTAAAAATATAATTAAAAAAGAAAAGAAAAAGAAACTCAATTTATCCCAATAATGTCATAAAAACTACATATAATCTAAACCAGGAGACACATGCATACAGCTACAGTGATAGAAGTCCTGAAGAGCTTCAATAATGCAGTAACTCCATCTATTTCATTCCACCCGTTTTAAAGCTCCTGTAGGGAGTTTTTAACATGTTGATAAACAGACTCAAAAGAACTGTGATGACTTTTTACGATCTATAAAAGTAAATGAGACAATTGACAACCGGACTGACAATTCATACAATTAAATGCCTTTGACAGCTGTGAGGTTTGCATCCCACCAGACGATCCTGAACAAATAATCAGGAGTTACACATCTGACAAAGAGAAGAAAGCAGGGTGAGATTCTTTTTTCATATTGACAGGACAATATAACACAGCCCCTAAAGTCCACACAAAAATATTTTTATATTGTGCACACATGATAATTCTATTGCTTGTTGGGTTATGATTAGGGCTGGGGTTAAGGTTATGAATAAGGTTAAGGTTATGAAAAGGGTTAGGTTTAGGGTTAGGGTTAGGGTTGGAATTAGGGTTAGGATTAGGGTTAGGGTTTGGGGTTAGGGTTAGGGTTAGGGTTAAGGTTAGGGGTTAGGGTTATGATTAGGGTTAGGGTTAGGGTTTAGGGTTATGATTAGGGTTAGGGTTTAAGGTTATGATTAGGGTTAGGGTTTAAGGTTTGGGTTAGGATTAGGGTTAGGTTTATGATTAGGGTTAGGGTTTAAGGTTATGATTAGGGTTAGGAGTTAGGGTGAGGATTACGGTTAGGGTTATGATTAGGGTTAGGGTAAGGATTAGGGTTAGGATTAGGGTTAGGGTTTAGGGTTATGGTTTGGGTTCGGTTTAGGGTTAGGGATTAGGGTTCAGGGTTATGATTAAGGTTAGGGTTTAGGGCTAGGGTTAGGGTTTAAGGTTAGGGTTAGGATTGAGTTATGATAAAGGCTTAAGGTTATGATAAGGGTTAGGGTTTAAATTTAGGGTGAAGGTTATGAATAGGATTGGGGTTAGGATTAGGGTTAGGGATTAGGTTTAGGGTTTAGGGTTAGGATTAGGGTTAGGGATTAGAGTTAGGGATTAGGGTTATGATTAGGGTCAGGGTTTAATGGCTAGGGTTAGGATTAGGGTTTAGGGATTAGGGTCAGGGGTTAGCGTTATGAATAGGGTTAGGGTTAGGATTTAGGGTTAGGGTTAGGATTAGGGTTAGGGTTAGGGTTAGGATTAGAGTTAGGGTTAGGGCTATGATTAGGGTTAGGGTTAGGGTTAGGATTTAGGGTTCTGGAACGTCCAATTTTATGGCATTCACCTTCAGATTGCTCCTGAATAAGAAGCAGTATCTTTACATCAACTTAATAAATCAAACTTGTTGGCCCACTATTTCTGTTTTTGTACGTCGTTGACCTCCTTCTTGGTCCTGTTCTATTCACGCCTGACTTTTACATGTAACATCAAATGTAAAGCCTGTGAATAAATGGAAGTAAATCATTTAAATCATTATCAATCAAACAGGTAACTCTTCGAACAGTTGACTCAAAATGGCTCTAAACTTTTAACACTGGATCATTTTATCAAATCCATCAAACCTTTTTCAAGATGCTTCACAGGAATTCCCTCAGCTGTGTTATACTCCTTTTCAACCTTTCATCTATTTAAAACAACTCTTTAGACTTTCCAGGGGAGACTTTTTGCACACTCATTACATCTTCACCTTTGCGTTGGAGCTACTTGTCTGTTACAGTTTTTCTCAGTCGCTTTGGTACATTTCTCGAATCATCCTCGACATTTGCCAAACAGTAAGTGCATTTCTCAAAACAATTCGTACAAATAGCAAAACACCATGGATTACCTGCAAAAGCCAGTATCTTGCTCAAAATCCTGAGTTCATCTCTCAAAAGTAAATATGTGTCAATGAACATGTCAGTGGCATCAGAATGACAAGTCCTTGTGTCATTGTGTACGGATAACACAGTCACATTGCTTAGTCATGTTGTCAATATAACTGTGTACTCTGGAGGGACGTTCTGATGTAAACTATGGATAAAGTTTTGATGACAGTTATTGTAAATTGTAAGTTACACCTTAGTGTATTGTGGCTCTTATCTCATCAGGAAATATGTCCTCTGCCTCTTCCTCTGTTTTGCCTCCCATCTCCTCCACCACGCAGCCTCACTCCTCTTCCTCTTCCTCTTCTCTCAGGCTGTCGATCCAGTCCAATTCCTTGTCCTTCCATTGTCAGACATTGTAACATTGTGTTGTTTTGAGCTATTTCAGAAAACTGGTTGATCATTGATTGATTTAATACTTCACACATTTCCCTTCGTTAGAGAAAGTCAAGATTCTCAAGGGAGTAATTTACCAATTCAGGGTAGATTTAGAAAACAAGTCTAATGGAAATGTACAGAAATATGACTGACATATTCTGACATGTTAACCCATTTTGCATTTGAAGACTTATGCAATGAACTAATTTGCATGGATGTACCAAAGCATTTGCATCTTGTTCAAAGAAATGAGAAACTGCTTTTTTGATGTGCACAAGTGAAGCAATGATGTGAAGATTGAACAAGTAGATTTGAGAATTTCAATTCTGATCTGAGAAATGTACCAAAGCGACTGAGAAGCTGTAATATGGCAGCCTTCTGATATACTGGTGTACCCCGCCTCTCTGCCAATGACAGCTGGGATGGACTCCAGGCTCCCTGCAACCCTGAATGTGATAACCAATAAAAATGATGGATGAATGTTTGCTGTGACTTTAATCCTCCTGTTTGTCTTTTATTTGTGTAAGGAGGGATGAGAATGAAGTCTGCTCAGAGACAGCAGAGCAGTGACAAACACTGCAGATTATAAAAACACAAAGAGGCATCATGTAAAATTTATTTGGCTTTATTGCTCGCACTGTGAGTCCTGTATATGTTCTCATAAAGTTCCTTAACAGTGACACCTTGTGGCTGAACTGCATCACTACCATATCGCTCCAGCCTAACCAGGAGGAGACATACTGCGGATTTAGTCACTAATTTACACTTCACTCAGTAGCTCATGTGTCAGAAAACCTGTCTCCCTTAGGCCTGGCCTCCAGGCTGAAACAGATCTGTGTTATAGAGATGAACTGTAGAGTTCTGGACTAACATGGACACATACAAAAGAGACAGACTAATCATTTCAAACACAAAAAAAGGCGGTGCAAAATAATGCAGATTCATTCATCTGGTGGAGACTTTCATACAGTAAATTAACAGAATTAATTCAGAATCAGATACATGTATTGGTCACGGGGTGTAAGAACAAAAGAGATACACATCTGGGCTGGATGAAGGGAAAAAAAAAATATGAATTGTATTTCTATTTATCTTTATTTGTTTCATTACAGCAGTGCATGGTATCTTGTTTTCTTTTATGTCCAGTCTGATATCTCTGTTCTGACTTGTTCTTTTAGTTTTTATAAAGGAATTAATGATTTTGGTAGAAACACACTTCATCCAATATTTTTTGTCCAGCTGTGTTAACATACACTGTTTATAAAAAAGAACATAAATGAAGCATGTGAAACAGACATTATGTTAAATCAGAGAAGAAGGAAACCCTAAGAAAGTTTTTAGACCTATTGTGACTGCAGAAGTGCGACGCCACACCACAGAAAAAGAGCAGACCTCGTCCAAACAGTAGCTTAGCATCGCTTCGTGACAATCTGTCACAAAGACATGAAGGGAGAGCGGTCTGCGTCCATCCTCATCGTCTTCATCGCCCCACACAAGCTTCCTCTGGAGCCCTCTGACCTCTGTGCGTGTGTGGACTAATGCAGCTGTCTGTCTGTCCCTCTCAGCCAAATAAATAGAAAAACAGAGAGAAAGACAGACGGGAGAAAGAAAGAAAACCAGGTGTGTGTTTTGGTTTGATGGTAGATGGGCTCTGGTTTTCCCAGGTTACGATGATACCGATGTTTCTGTTGGGGCGGGCGTTTCGGAGACGTTTGTGGAGGCGACTTCCGTAGGGACTGCGGGGTCGGTGGTGACAGGCTCGAGGACAGGAGCTGCTGTGACTGTGACGGAGGCTGTGGGGGCGGTGGAGGAGAGGGGGAGGAGGGGGGCGATTCCCTGAGGGAGAAGAGGGGGTAACTGGGAGGGCAGCATGGTGGGTAGAGGGGGTAATGGGGCAAGACCGGGGATGTTGAAGGGTGGGAGAGATGCTAGAGAGGGGACTGAAGGATGGAGAGGGAAAAGAACAAATGAAGAGATGTGTCATTAAAAAACATTTATCCATTTTATTCAAAGTCTTTATTTTCTTCTCACTTTAAATATCTTTTTTATCGTTTTTTTTTTAGTAGGCACATATATTATTAGTGCCCTCACATTCTAAATACATTCAGTATGATGTGTGGAGCGGGCACAGGAAGTTAACTCTGTGTAGTTACCTGTGGATCCTAATGGTAAGGTGCCGCCTGATAGTGACACAGCACTGAGGTCTGGGAGCGGCAGGTTGAGGTTGGGCAGGTTAGGGAGTGGAGGTAAACCGGCCGGGAGGGGCATCAGACCTGAAAACACACACACAAGAGACGTTAGGGTGTGACGTCATCCCTTTCTTTTAAACCCAGCAGAGCGTGATTTACATTAAGACAGTTTGTAAAAATCAGAAACAAAAGATCAGCAAAAAAGAAGAAGAACGTTTGAAAGACTTATGATTGGATGACTGGCCTTATTTTATGAGTCAAAGTCATGGACTGAACAAACGGTTGAAATTCTTCTTAGGAAAGAGGCAGTCGTTAATCATGAACCATAAAAACAATAAAAAATGATTAATTTGAGGAAAGGATTTTTTACTTTCTTTGGAGTTTGATCTTAAAAGTAGGTTGATTTTCTATCACGTGGAACAAACATCATGTGGTCTCATACTTCATTCATCTATCAGGGAGGTGACTTTACAATTGAAGCATATATCAATGTGAATCAGCTGACTAAAGGTGTTGCGGACAACAGAGAAGCTCAGCTAGGGTCTGTGTCTGTGCGTAACACCTTTAGGAAGCTGACGTCCATTATATATACAGTCTATGGTCGAGACTAGGGCTACAAAGACTACTGTATTCATGATGGATTATTTGGCAGACTCTTTTTTAGGATTCATTTATTACTCTTTGTAGTCTTCAATTTTTTGGAGTTTTAATCCTGGAAAATGCTCCCAATAACTCTCAATAAGCCCAAAGTGAGGTCTACAATTTGACCATAGACTGTATAAAATATGGACGTAGTATCCGTGACGTCATCCATCTGTTTCTGAAGCGTTGTCTTGAGGCTAATCGGCGGCGGCGGCCATATTGCTGCTGTCGAGCGATTGTGACGTAAAGAGGCGGGCTTTGAGCCTCCTAGCCAACAGCTACAGTGTTCCCGTCTGCCAATCAAGTCAGCTGTGCCTCTCATTGGAGGACTTGTAATCTTAATATCTTTAAAATTGCCGCGTTACAAAAATATTCACCCCCATCATAGTGAGAGCACATCGAGAGATTAGCTATCCAGACTACACTCGTCTTTTGTACCAGGCTGTAAACATGTTTATTTCTGCTGTAAAGATCGTCCTCTTTGAATTGGTGTGTATGTGGTTTCCGATACTTCCGGAGCCAGCCTCAAGTGGATCCTCGATGATCTGCAGTTTTTAGCACTTCTGCATTGGACTCATATTTTTAGACCGGAGGTTGTCGCTTGAATTTGACGCTGTTTTTTTCCCCCAACAACTGAATCTGAGACTCTTTGTTCACTTTCACACACAGCAAACCTTCACCCTTAAGAAGCTGCTACACATTTGACAATCTGCTTTTAGAAATGAGTGAAAGATTAAATCTGTATCATGAGTAGGAGCAAATATTTTTCTTTTTGATGTAGTATTTAATTCATTGTTGCACTCTCATAGAGATAAGTCTGAAATGAGTCTGCCACCCTTCTGCTCTGCCTGATGTCTGGTATTAAGGTCGCTGACTCAGCAGACAGATGTTGTGCGTTTTTGTCCATCTGATAAATCACCCACCTGGTAGCGTGGCGGAGGGGTTAAAGGTGGTGGTGGTGACAGGATTTAGTGGAGTGAGTGGGCTGAGGGAGGGGCTGCTGGAGGAGGGGAGCAGGGGGACTGTGGGCAGACCTGGAGGACAACACAAAGAGGATGTTAGATTACAGAACAAAACTCCTCTTTAGTATCATTTAACCTTAGCTCTAACTTGAATAACATACCTGTCTGCAGCTCGCTGGGCATGGTGGGTGGGGCTGTGCTGATTGACAGGCCCGTCAGTGAATCCTCAAGGCCAGTGGAGACAGCAGGCGCAGTAGGTGGAGGGGTCACAGCAGACAGCTGCACCTGCAGGAGGTAAAAGATGGAGGCGTTAAAGAAAAAGATGCTGCTGTCGAACAGAACAAGTCACATCCGTCCAAACGTGGAATTAACCCTAACGAGCTTCATTTCTCTCGGTCCCTCTGCCCGCTCTGCTGCATGCAGAATGAGGAAACTTTCTTTATAGTGTGGGAAAAAAGAGTCTTCAATCTGCTCAATGTCACGCACACACACTGCATGCTGATAAGTAAAGTTTGGGCTGGTGGAGGAGACTGGTGCTTGGGGAAATAGAGAGCAGGGAGAAAGTCTTTGTAGAGCATCACACACTTGAAATCAGACGCAGCGCTCTCTCTGCAAAATAATTTAGATTTACAAGCTGTTCGTTTACTTTCAGCATGTCTACGATCTGAATGAAGGGATGGAGTGAAAAGTGTGTGCGTGTGCGTGTGCGTGTGCGTGTGTGTGTGTGCTGACCTCAGTGAATCCGTCCTTCAGCGGGCTGAGAGGCTCACTGGGAGAGTTTCCGGGGAAGCTGATCGTCTTTCCCTCCTCAAAGGGTCTGGTGGGAATCCTGTGAAGGTATCCATAACCAATCCCACATCCAAGGCTGGAGGAAAAAAAAAAGGAGAGGAAAAAGTTGAGGATCAAAACTTTACTCTCTGAAAGATGTTAATTAAAACACAGCAATGTTTCCCTGGATCCAGACCACATTTCAGACATTCAAAACGACTATGACGATAGACGTTTCTCATAATTGGGATGGGAAATCTGAGCATTTGAGTGGAAATCAGAACAGGAGGCGTCAATTCCTGTGCTAACGTGAAGACATCCCTGAAGTGGAGTGACAGAAACATTTCCTAATAAAGGATGGGCATGGATGAAACAGGCAGAAAAAGACAGACAGTTTGAAGTCACACTGGAGGAATTTAACTTGAAATGACTGCTTGGTGACTTCGCCTGCAGAGTACGGTGATAATCTGTGATGGATGATTGACGTTCACTATTACAATAACAGCAGGGTCTTTGTTTGACACCTATTCTTTCATCTTCTCCTCTTTCTCAAGAGTTCTACCCTCTGGCTGCTGTGTGGATTAACACCCGTTTATCTGAAGTTATCTGTTGTCTTGCTTGCACTTCATCTGAACGGTCAATTTGTGTGGATGGTCACGTACCCACCAGTGTTGCCAACTTCTCAGTGAGGAAAGTAGCTATTGGCTGTCCTAAAAGTCGCTAAATGACGTCATCACTTAATTTGTATAATTTAAATTGTAGAGGAGAGACGTGTTACGTTAAGGGAGAAATAAAAGTAAATAGGTTTATAACTACACTTAAGAGCCCACAACAAATGAAAGTAAAACATTACATTTTTCACCCATAACATTTTCTACATGTTTATTGTACACAATCTACATTAACGATCTAAATGTGTGATACATTTGCAGTCTGGATGCTGAGGGATGAACGCATCCTGCTCTGAATGCAGCCAGGAGGGACTCACAGCAGCATCCACTGCTCGTTGAGAACGATACATGCTTTCATGTCAGTCTCAAAAAGTCTCCATTAACACCAGGAAAAGTCGCTAGATTTGTCACTAGTTGCTTTTTTGAAAAAGAGTCGCTAGAGGGTTCTGAAAACTGGCTAAATATAGTGACAAATTCGCTAAGTTGGAAACACTGGTACCCACGGCTCCACTGAGTGTATCAAATGTTTTCATGCCGTGTGTGGTTGCATGAAGACTTATTAAGATATTTTTGGGTAGGTGTAGAGTGCCTGTTTTCATATCACATTGATGTTGGATATTCAACTTACTGTGGAATTTGTGACAGCAGACACAAGATCCACAAATTACACTAACAAACTTCATCATCCTTATATTTGACTGCAGGTTTTTGAATGCGGTGTCTATCAGTGAACAAACAGTACACTGGTTTCTTTCCTAACAAGTGTATTTAAACCACTCCCTTCCTGGAATAGAACATTTGCAAAGCTATTTTGAAGCATTCATAGTTCAGTGGAATGGTGTGCATCCTCAAGCAGGAGCAGCACAACAAAATTAAAACCTAGTGAACCTTTAAATTGATGTGGCAACTACTGATTCAGCTATAATGTAGCTTCTTTATTATTAATCTGAACTGTTTAGATTTAAAAATGTGTTTTAAGTTTAATCACATCACAAAAAATAGTGGTGTTCATTACTCTTGGAAGTTAAACTCTGAAATGTCACTTTACACCTGCAGGTCAAACACTGTGCTGTTTAAGAGTATTAATGTCTGCGTTACCTTCCCTCTCCTCCCCAGGCACCGTTGGGTGTGATGATCACCTCTCTGCAGTTATCAGTGTCTGTGTTGTACACGTAGAGCTTCAGTCCTTTCCCCTCGTGGCTCTCTATCAGAGAGAACAGATCCTCTGACTACAGATAAAGACAAGAGGAGAAGAGGAGGACGAGGAGGAGGACAAAACAAGGAGAGACACAATCACTGTCACTACTATCAGGCAGAGAAAGTGCAGGAGAGACAGCTTCAAGCATCTAAAGTGCTGATAAACTACCTCGTTCATGACGGTGTCAGCTCCGATGATGTAGTCAGTGTGCGGCCGCAAGCCAGCCAGAGCAGCCGGGGAGTTAGGCTCCACTTCCTGTTCCAGACAGAGAGAGGGGGAGGGGGGGTAAGACAAAAGAGCTCCTCTGGACCACATGAAGCAATTCTTATCATCAGGGTTACTCACCAGCACATGCCAAACATTCTCATTGGCTCCCTCAAAGCTGCAGAAACGGATGGAAACACCAAGCAAGCCCTGACCCCCCCACAGGTTACTGGGGGTGACTGTGGACTCCCGCAGCTCCAGGGTCTTTGAGGAGTAGACCAGCATCTTAACTGGTTTTTCCACACTGGCTTTCAGGAGGTCTTTCAGGGTGTCGTTGTCCTTGTTCTGCAGAGAGGGACAAACAAGTTGGGGTTTGATGTGATGAGCATTTGGTCCCAGTGACTACTACGGCAGTGTATTAGAAAGAAACTAGTGTTTGGATACATATCATGACAAATGTTTGAGTCACAACAAAGCAATATATTACAGTTCATCCCACCCGTGACCCAGACTCTATGCGTTTTGTAACTGTGTTCTTTAAGTGGCTGGAGGTTTCGCCAAAACACTTAACCGACTCCTGTGAAAATATTTGCTTCTCAACTAAAAATTAAAAGTGTGCTTTTGTGAATTCAAATCTACAACAAATCAAAAGCTGTGATGCTCAAGTGTAGAAATATTTCCTTACACCCTTTCTAGACAAAGCGGTCGGCTTTTCTTACCAGTCTTGTGTTATTGATGGAGACGATGAAGTCAAAGAAGGGCTCCAGTCCTGCGCGGTGTCCAGGTGAGTTCTCCTGAACCTGCAGAAAAAGAAGGACAGTCTGAGCTGCTGGTGGACTGAAACTGTCACCTCCTGCTACTTCTTATGATCGTTCAGCAAATAAAAGAAGGAGAAATATTGCTCTTAACATTTTCCCATCTTTGAAGTTCTCATTTTGTCCCACAGCAGTCTAAGCAGTCCAAAGCCTGAGGACCTGAGCAGACCAACACGACCGATACATGTCATAAGAGGCTTTGAGAGAGCCATGAGATAGAAACATGAAGGGATGTGAATAAAACATCTGTAGTAAATATGAAATGAACCAGCCGTCATTGTATTTCTCCTACCTGCAGATTGGTGCCCAAACCCTCTTTGAGGCAAGTAGAACAAGGCGGTAACGTTACCAACACTTCAGCAGAAATAAGATTTAAAGCTTCAAACAGGATGATTGGCATTACTTGTCCAGTGTTGGTTTGTCACTAGAATTCCTAGTTATTTCTAAAGAGGCTCATACTCCAGTATGAGGAAAAGGGAAGGGAAATCCTCACAGACCCCTCTCACCCGGGTCACCACCTCTTTGACCTGCTGCCCTCCGGCCGGCGCTTCAGAACTCTGAGCACCTTCTTCCCTCAGGCCAAATCCCTCATGAACAATCAAACTGTAAACCACTAAAGAATCATGTGATATTTCACATACACTACCAGTCAAAAGTTTGGACACACCTTCTCATTCAATGGTTTTTATTTATTTGAATTATTTTCAACATTTTAGATTAATACTGAAGACATCAAAACTATGAAATAATGTGGTTTTGCCATAATCTGGATTACAACAGTAGTCAAATAGGGCTATCCATTGTGTACTAACCCTACGTCTGAACAACACAACTGATGGTCTCAAACACATTAAGAAGGCAAGTCATTCTACAAATGAACTCTTGACAAGGCTCATGTTAATTAGAAACCATTCCAGGAGACCACTTCATGAAGCAGACTGAAAGAATACCAAGAGTGTGCAAAGCTGTCATGAAGGAAAAAGGGGGCTACTTTACAGAATCTAAAATCTAAAACATATTCTGCTTTGTTTAACACTTTTTTTTTAAATAAATAATTCCATATATGTTCTTTCATAGTTTGATGTCTTTGGTATTAATCAGCAGTGTTTCAAATAATTAAAATAAATACAAACCCTTCAATGAGAAGGTGTTTCCAAACTTTTGACTGATAGTGTACATGTGCAATACTTTGATTTCTGGTGCAATACCTTAACATCCATGTGCAATATTGTAAATTATCCCATAACATATCCTGTTATTATATTAATCTACTACATGTGCACTCTGACTTAGTCTAATTTAACTTATTCCATATCTTTAAAAGTACTTCTTTACCTTTCTTTGTACAGATTTTTGAATTTGTGTTTAGGTTTATATATTTATTGTCCTTACTGTCTTGTTGTTAAGTACCAGTGTTCCATTCAACATGTCAAATTCCTTGTGTGTGAGCTCACTTGTTAATAAAGCCTTCTTGAATCTTGAATCTTGTGTTGTATTTACAAAAGCAGCTGGGCAGCTGTCATTCAGGGGAGCTGCGCAGCTCCAGCTAGCCAATCGGCTACATCAGAGGCGGTGATGTTATTAACAGCATATTTAACAGGGTTTAAAACAGTGAAAACACGACGCTTTAAAACACGAGGTTCTGATATGACTCCATAGTCCACAGTACCTCCCTGACATGGTGTTTGAGTATCCCACACGGAGGCCTCACCAGTCATCCCCGGCCTCTCGTGAAAACAGAGCATTAAGCTAGCAGCTAACATCAGGCTGTAGATGCAGATAAACTCACCCGGAGGACGTGGTAGCCCTCGGAGCCTCCTCCCGGTATCTCCACACTCTGCGCACCTCCCATAGTTCTCCTCTCTTAAGGCTGTTTAGGTTTTTATGGCAGCTTGTTACCCTGCAGAGGAGAGATACCTGAACTCTTTCACACACCGGGTACACGTCGCCAAATGAGTGTCAGGGTAGTGCGCATGCGCCATTACGTGGCAGGAAATAACGCCTTTTCGAAATTTACAAATTAATTTTTATTTACAGGATTTTATTTATTTTTTTATTCAAAAGATATTATTCAAAGATAAAACATAAATAACCGAGGGTTTTCAATGACGCCTATAATTTATCAATATAATGAAATAATAACACACAATAATAACCTTCACAGGAAGAACTAAAATCCTCCAATATAGCAAAATAGCTTACATGTATTTTTTACAAAATCAATGTTTTGTATTTCTTAGACGTCGTTTTGATATTCATATATATTACATTGTGTTGTATTACATTATTATTGTTTACTACAACTAACGGTCATATTATATACCCATATTTATTTATTATATTGCTTAATCTGTCATTACAAACCATAATCACAACATGTCAACCTGTCACTACTGAAACATTCTTGGTACTGCCTGTAATTACTGCTGTTTAATCCATTTGTAACATTTGTATTTATCTAAATTCCATTTGTAACATTGTATATTTCGAAATTTTATTCTATCTTTATTTATCTATTTTTATTTTTACTTATTTAACGTATTTATTCATTCTGGCTTTTATGTAGGGTTTAACCATTTTATTACTTACCCTTTACTGTTATATTGATTTAAATTTTGCTTTATTATTTCAGTAATTTGAACTGTTATCTTATTCTATTTTTATCTATTTACTCATTCATTTATTTATTCTATTTATCTACTCAGTTTTATTGATATTCTTAGCCTTAGTTTTATTTTTAACTCTTATCCTAACCCTTTATAAATCTATTTATTTTAACTATTTATATTCTGATTTTGATGCTTTAATTTATTTTGATTACACATATTTTATTGTTGGTGTGCATTAGTCTCTATTTAATTATATTTATTTGTTTAACTATTATTATTATTATTATTATTATTATTTTCCTCTAATATGTCTTGCCATTGTTTTATTTCTGCTTCTTTCTTGTTTTTCAATCGCTGTAAAGCACTTTGGGTTGCATTTGATTTGTATGAAAGTTGCTATATAAATCAAACTTGATTTATTGATATTTGCTTATTTAAAATAATAATAATAATAATAATAATAATAATAATAATAATAATAATAATAATAATAATATTAGTAATAATTGGGATTTATATAGCTCCTTTCAAGAAACCCAAGGTCGCTTCACAGGGTCAGATAGAAGGTAAGGTAGGTGGGGACAACACTAGTTAATGGGGAAAGGCCATGTGGAAAAGGTGCATTACCCCGTTTACAGCCTCTCTCCCCTCCCAAGAAAAGATAAACTAAGGAACTAATACCTGAAAAATATACACAATTTTAATGTTTTCCATATGGGGCTTTGACACATTCCTAACACAAAGATTCATGGACAGGGAAGATGCTGAATTAGTAGAATAGAAACTTGGTGAAAAGCTCTCGACCTGCTTTTTCTTTTTCTGTTTTTCATAGTGTTTACTTTATTTCCTCTTATTATGTCACACTTACCTTGTTTGTATATGAAATGCACACACAAGTTGATGGTTATTGCTGACAGGAATATATGTATGATATTCATATGTGCCAGGTGAGTTTTTTGCAGGCTAATGTCTATTCATGCTGACATTTTGTCCATTATGTCATGTCAAATTGAAAGATATCTAATTTATAGTTTGTGCCTTTGTCAGTCAAATATTTTAAAAATCTCAAGGGTTGTATGTAGAATTTGTCAAGGTCATGATATCTCTATAAAACTGTCATATCTATACAACTGTAAACATAATTAATCCTGTGAATAAATTCATTTTTAACCACTGAACTTGAATGTTAATGTCCTCACCGGATAGACTACACATTAGGGTGTGTTCTACCATATTAGAGCTACTGAGCAGGATTAACCTGTAAACTTTCAGTCACTAATCACCACTTTATAAGCCAATTTCAGAACTGTAATTATCAACAGTGAATCAACTGCATGCTTAACCGCATTAATAAAGTTTGCCTTTATTCTTTTATCTCCTCTAAATCAGCACTTTCTGCTCTTAATAAGCTTCTTTATAAAGACTTTAATCAGGTGCATTGTAACAATTTTTGTGCTCTGCTTGTCTGGTGGAACTGCTCCCTTAGAATAAAATACACTCCTTTCACCTTTTCTCTAGTTACCAATTTTCTCTAACAAACTCACATTCATGTAAACTCTGTTTAATTAAAAACATGAGTGAGTGCCTATCATCTATTTACTTTGTACTTATTGGGTATATAAAAGATGAACCCCAGTGAAGTCTAACATGACATAAATTGCCATCCCTTGAAGCTTTAAGCGACCATTCATCTAGACATTTTTTTCCCTAGTATTCCCTGTGCAACACTGAGTTTACTGGAATTGTTTTCTTGATCTCTTGACTTATTGTTTGAGGATGACAAAGCTGGTTCAATAATCTCAAAAAGGCTTGTTTTCCAGTGATAATGACATGACATGTCATTTGTGCTTTTGCAGCTGTGGGGACACAAGTTAAGAACATGATGATAAGCCGAGAGCTTGAGATAAGACTTGAAATTAACTTGTCAGCATGGGAGAACTGGGTAAATACAATATGCGTGCATGTCCACTTAGGGCTTCTGTACCATCCTGCTGTTTTATATGAATCTGGTTAAATCTACCCTATCAGTGTGCATCTTAATCCAAACCACAGCCTGATAAATTTCATTTTTCAAGGTTAAGTTTTTGCAGGCTTTCTCGGGTTGATAACCAGCAGACCTATATCTGTATGTAGGTTGCAACCACTTTGTAGTGAGAGGTCATCTTTTAGCCCTGAAGCTACTTTGTTTTTGTTGAATTCAGCTGAAGTGTTTGATGTGGGCTCTTTCTTCCTGACCTGAATGAGAAAAAGTGCAAAGCTTTTGAAAAACCCAGCTGCTCTTTGCATGAGACTCACTGTTATTATTCACTGCTGACTTACTAGTTTGCCTATTCACATCTGACATCTGACCTATATCTGTGAGAGTGTGAATCAGTCCTTGAAGATGACGACCCTGGAGCTGAGCTGTGAGAGGTCAGGCTTCCTCTTTGAATGATGTCTGTAAAAAAAAATACATACATCTTGAGTTTGACAAAGCATTCATAATTTGTCATTCCGCTGTCACATACTGTGTCTGTTTAGATTACTTTTAGTTCAATTGAAAATATCTTGCAGTTACTAAATGACCACATATTAAACTAAGCTGCATCACTGTCTGTCCCAGAGATGATAGCCATACTTGTTGTCTCATCCCATCTAACAAACAAAAAAAGATGAACGTTGCTACTGTGTTTTTTGGACATATTGCCTCAATTTATATATTAATTCAAATAAATGTTGCAGGTTCAATCTCAAGTCCTACTGATTGATTATTTATTTTAAACCTGTTTCAAATAAAAGGCCAATTTCATGTAATCAGACCCTCTGCTGTGTACACACATATGAACTTTGAATGCCAGGCCTTCTGTTTGTGTTAACATCAATGATAATATACATATATATTTATGGCATATATCAAATCACCATGTAAAAACGTGTTTTTTTAGTGTATTCTCCTCCACAGTTATCCTTGAATAATGGTGCAAACAAAGATTCACCACCAGGGGGCGTCTGAAGTACGTCACTTCTTCCTTGCTGATCTCTCTGTAGTCCTTTAGCTTCATTTCCACCCTTCTCTTTGATATTTCATGGCCTCCATGTAAAGGTTTTGAAACACTAACAGATGCATTTATTTCTTTATGAAATGGAAGCTGAATCACACAACAGGGGAGATTGGTAACAAATTAAGAAAAAAATTAATTGTTTGTGACAGAGAAGAAATAAGTAAGTGAGAAAGGGAAGATAAAGAGGGGAGAGGAGGATAAATGATGGGGAAAGAAGAGATTAGAGGAGAGAAGGGAGTGGAGCGTGTCACGCTGGAGAGCAGCCAATCCGACACACAGCTGGAAGCCAAACAAAGCCTTCTCTGGGATGATTAGGCAGATATGCAATAATGTATATATATGGGTGTATGGGTGTGTGTGTGTGTGTGTGTGTGTGTGTGTGTGTGTGTGTGTGTGTGTGTGTGTGTGTGTGTGTGTGTGTGCAATTTACACAGGCAGTGCAGAGGCAGAGGTGGATTATAGACAAAAATAAAATGTTCTAATTTTTGAAGAAATCAGTTTGTGGAGCCTGGAAAACATCCTATGGGTCACTATTTGTCCTCACCCTGACTTGGGTATCACCCAAAAACTGAGTACCTCTCCAAATGAAGATACAAAGACATACAGATGAGTACTATCACTGAACTGTTGGTCTCATCATATCTTAGGAATCTGAACTCAATGACAAGCTGAGAGCTAAGAAACAAGTTTGGCTAACATTAGCAGCAGCTTACCTCTTTGACATTCTGTTTGCAAAATAGCATCAGAGAGACTCTGATTTTTAACATAGAGCTGCTTTATTTGGTGTTTTTTAAAAGCTTTGATGGTTTTCTTTTCAAATAAAAAAAAGGCCTTAAAAAGTGTGATGGGAAAAGACACTGGTTGCTATCATTTTTGCCTGTTTTGCGTAACATTTCTCTCCTAGAATCTGGTATTGGATCAGTGCATTGATTGTATACTTGTTGATGGCTGATGTTTTAGATCATATGCTTGTCTGTTACAAGTGTGTGAGAGACTGAGACTTTGTGTGTGTGATTAAATAAGTCAGAGTTAGTTTTCCCTTCAATAGACTTTATTTAAAGATCTTTTTCTGATTCTGTTAAAGTGCCGACTGAAAACCTCCTGGGAATTGTTCCCTTACAGCTGGCTTATTTAAAAAACCAGATTGGTCACATACAGGAGCCACATACAGTACACAGGTTACCTTAAATATGATTTATACAATTGTTCCATTCACATATGGTCCCTAGATACCGTAAATACTTTGTTATTATAAGTCTTATATAATACTGCCATAGTACACATCCATTTACAATGGAAGAAAGAAAGGTGAACATTGTGCAAAGACATAAACAGGAACTCTGTATACAAGATATCCCACTGAGCTCCCATAACACTGAGAATACAGGTAATATGTATTACAATAATATATTATATTACAGTAAATGCATTAGGATTCAAACGGATACGACAACCCTTTCATTACAGGCTCTATAGGAGAGTACATTCTCACATCCTTGTGCTTTCCTTTGAAATAAAAGACCGGCATGACTGCCATAAGGATTAAAAAGACTTCATTCTTAATCTCATCAGAAGGCCAGTCAGTCAGTCGTCTCTAAACATTCAGTCAAAAAGACTCACAATCACAGAAAGAAACACACCATAGAAATTGCATCGCAGTCAAGGGTCAAAAGGTCACATTTTACAAACACCTATAATCTATAAGAAGGTCTATAATATGTAGGACGATGGATTGCTCTGTTCCCGATTCTTTCTTTGGCTGACAAAATCACTATAAATAAACTTCCTGTGATTACATTACACATGTATTACCGTGTAATACACATAAAGATACATTTACAATAAAATACCTGAATCTGCAAACAGTGGAAATGCAATAAATATTTGTTCTTATATAATCAAATGTCTTAACAATGCTATAAACACACATGGTATCACATGATTGCATGAAACAGATAACGAGCCAGCGTTTAAAAGTCGTCACAGACTGAGGAGAGCTGCAGACATTTTTAATCTTAATCTAAATCTTCTACGAGGGAAAATATTGCAAATTTAGCTGACAAGTTTTTTCTCTCTCAGTTTGACACATCGGCTACCTATGGTGTGCACATTGGGTCATACTGAGCTTATTTTATCACACTGCTTGCCTAAAATACATGACAGGATACACCTGGTGTGCAACATAGACACACACAAACAAACGCACACACACACACACACACAACAGGGGCATGTACACTGCTTTATGTGAACTGGGATTAAATATAATGTACAGCTTGAAGCACCTGTCATTCAATTTTGTGTAGCAAACGTATGATACAGCAGAATAACTTTATTAGTTTCTCATATTTTTAATCTGTGCTTTTCTACCTTTAAGTGTTTGTCCAAAAACTCACACACACACACACACACACACACACACACACACACACACATACACTCAGGCACACGTACACGCATCAAAAGACAAACTACATTACTGAAGAAAGTAGATCACACACACATTAAAAGAGTCCACAGCACACACATACGTTTAAGAGTGTTTGTTGTGCCTGGAGCCTTCAGATACTTTTATATATTTTGTCTATCAGAGGAGCTATGATGGACGAGCGAGTGCTAAACTCACAGTCTCTCTCTCTCTCTTTCTCTCTCTCTCTCTTTGTTTCTTTTTCTCTCTTTGTTGGTTTCTCTTCCGTTGGAGAAACAGTCAGAATGCTTCAGGCAAAAATAAACGGGACAGAAAGAACCGTAACACGTCCTGTTATTAGTCTGTCTGCAGCACTGAGAGTGTTTCACCTCCTTAGATTTAAAACAGATTAAGCGTGCAGTTCCACCATGTTGCCACTAGAGCGGCGCTGTCCAACAAATCTACAGGTCCTGACCCAACCTCTCAATCTCGTCGATCAGGAAGTCGATGTCGGACTGGGTGGCGGCAGGGTTTGAGACAACCATACGGAAGAAGTTGACTTTTTGGCCCTGAGGCTGGTAGCCTATCATGGTGGTCCCAGACTCCATCATCATGGCCTTGATCTTTGGCGCCACCTGGTGGAGGAAAAAATAAAACAATTAGTGCCTTGCATTCCTTAAAAGGGTTGTAACCAGCATTTCTTCAACAGGAGTAATTTCATGGACAGAAGGATTGGACATAGCCTCTTATTATTAAACAGTGAAGGAGACACCACTGCTTTAAAAAATGTCTGATTGTATGAAACCAGAGTGAAGAATGACCCTACCTCTGAGGCGATTCATTAACTTTGTACAATCATTTGATGATCTCACCTAGTTTAAATCTTTTTTTTTTAGAAGCAGGATCTTCATTTATAAATTATTGTCTCATTTTCAATGTAAAGACAGTGAAGAAGAGAGTGCTTCAGGGCATGACCAACTGTAAATGGAAAGTTGCCATCCCAGTGATTTGTCAGCTGGAATAATAATAAGTATTTGTTTAACCTTATTAAGGTGAGCTGCATAATCTACTTTACAAACATAGCATATAAAACCTACACCTAAATATCTAGCTTTACTTTCCAAGTTGTGTCTTTAATGTCTGGACCAACACTGACTGCAATAGTTTGTGGGGGTCGCCTCAGTTTTTTAATTGAAGTTTGTGACATCCAGTCTCCACCTTAAAGTGTTTCCAGCTTAAGCACTTGGAGGATTTTTAATCATGCATCATCAGCATAACAGTTGAATGAGATGTTATTGTGGAGCATAATTTGAGCTAATGTATACACAGAGACAACAGAGGTGGACCAAGACTTTATTTGTTAGGTGTGCCACATACTGTCTGTGCAGTAAGACACTTCATTATGTAAAAAGAGAATCCCTCTAAGTCTGTTCCAGAAATGTCCTCCCTAGACTAGACGGGAGGGAACACTCGGTATCCACACCTTTGTCTCAACAGGGACTGCCTGCTCTAAAAGCAGAAAGTGGTGATTGCTGAAACACCGAACTCCTGGCTTCAAAAGGTTTGCACAAACCATTTGGTGATGTCATGTTAGCTATGTCCCCTTCTCTTTTCCATTTTTGGGCTATGCATTAGACAAATATTAAACCAGATACATTTAACAGCTGGTCTACCTCAGGTTGGCAATCCTGTTTTTCTGAAACAGAGAATGTCTTCTGACTAAAACCAATGTCTCTATAGATTTGAAAATTCCCCTGCAATAATCACACTGCTGACTGACACTTTTCGTCACACTTTCAGTTGCTTTGCTCTCTTTTAAGCATGCACAGAACTTTGTAGTTAGCATTATTATCATTGTGTATTCCCTGAGTTCAGACTGGTGTCTTACCCTGTGGAGTTTCTCTCGCCGCTCATCACCATGAGGCATTCCTCTCAGGCTGGGTGGGATGTACCAGAAGCAAACATTGGTGTGCTGAGGCTGCAGACAGAGATCAATACAGTTACTACACACACAAAGTTACACACCTGGAGAGTGAAACAGAGGAGAAAGAGCTAGAGAGTTACTGTTAAAATGATGGAAAGCATGTTCATTTGACATTTAAAGAAGAGTCATTTTAATAGAAAACCATGAAAGCTCACCACGCCATCAAACACCATCTCGTATCCCTCCCTGTTCTTGATCTTGTTGTACAGGTACTGAGACAGGTCCAGACACTTATCAATGTGCTGCTCAAACCCGATGGTGCCCTGCAGGAAGAAAACAAAACTCAGTCAGCAATAATATCCACATGAGTTTAAATGTAGACCATCTGTGTGAAGAAAATCATATCAATTATTTAAGACAATTTATTGATCAGAGAACATTTCATAGTTTAGCCATCTCACCTTTGCCTTCCACATGAGCCAGAACTTAAAGATATCAACGTGTCGGCCGCACTGGATGGCTTTGTCCCCTGTGTCATAAGCCACATCGTACTGTTTGTCTTGTTGGAAGAGGTAACCAGCACACATGGAGTTACAGCCAGACAGGATTCCCTAGAGACACAGAGTACACACAGTCTTAACCTTTCTGTCCCGTGACGTGTTAGCACTTTGTAAAGCTTTCACAAACTGCTCTGGTAATAAAAGGTGACATTAAAATCAACAGGTGTACAGGTGAATTTTCAAAAGAGGAAGCTTTGGTGTTGTAACACTGCAGGCATAATGGATAGTAGACATTGTGTTCGTGCTTCCTGTACCTTCTCTCTGACCAGGATGGCAGAGCACTGCAGAGGGACACCCATCATCTTGTGAGGGTTCCATGTGACAGAGTTGGCCCTGTTGAGATAAGTGGTAATCAGGAAATATGGTTTGGCTCATATGTAATATGTCTTGATGTTCTGAAGATGTTTACATAGCATTACAATGCAGTCATCTGTTTCCATGTTCTCACCTCTCCACCCCACTGAGCTTGTGGCGATGCTTCCTGGACATCAGAAGTCCACCGCCCCACGCTCCCTGAAGAGGCAAGGACACGGTTCAAATACTATTCTGCTATCACAAAATGATTACAGCAACTGATCCTGTGTGTGGTACTTACATCAACATGGAGCCACAGGTTGTACTTCTCACAAATGTCAGCGATCTCATTGATTGGATCAAACGCTCCATACACAGTGGAACCGGCTGTAGCGTTCACAAAGAGTGGATGGTAACCCTGGAGAAAAATTAAGACATATTTCATCACATTTTTTGGCACATGTTGACCAAAAAGTGACAGCAAATACACACACAAAAATAAAAACAAGAGATAAATGACACTGACCTTCTGTTTAGCATCGATGATCTTGGCCTCCAGATCTGCAGGAATGACTCGCCCTCTGTGAGAACATAAAACATCATAATCTTGCACAAGGTCTAAAAAAGAAAAATGAATACATCTCCTCTTTCCAGGGCATTGTGCACAAAGATATTCAGCACATTTACTGTATAATCCTTTAGCATTTTTCTTCATTCACATCTCTTTTTACCTGCCTTCATGACATACTGCTAATGCACCTCTATTAGTTTCTTTATGCCAGCTCAATCTCAGGTATAGTCTTAAAGTACAGATACTCATGTTCAGAGCCTAATACTGACAGGCAACAGAATCATTATGAACACCCTAACCCCAAACCACAAGGGGAACTCTAAGGTCCTCTTCCCAGGGTTTTCCAAGTTTACCTTGGTCAAGCTTAAAAACTTGAGATCTTGTTTTAAAGTTTTAAGCGGCTAAGCTTGAGAAAATCTCTCAATTAAAACCTGAGCTCTTTGGACCAACAGCTTAAAACCATCTGTTTACACACATTTTAAGACAATTTTTATGTGCTCATCCTCTTTGGACATTACGCTCTATGGCTCTGTGTTTCTTGGCTGTTTGACGGTTGACAGTTTACTTAAAAAGGCAACACAAATCTGCATCAGTTGTTGGTAACTTGTCCTACTTTTGTGCTCCTTTCGCCGATCTGTGAATGAGATCTGGTCTCAATCATGAGAGACACACTCGCTTTACAGATACCATAAGTGGCTTTGTCTTCGGTCTTGGCATTTAATTACTAAACCCCAAATATATAACACAGTCCTGCATTTTGTCAGGTATTTCAAGGGAAAAAGTCTTCAACTCAGGTCAGTGCGGTGTCATTCTTCTCTCCTCTTGTTTTTATGAGCAGTTTTATGCTGTATATATCTCACTGTTTTTTTCTGGTGCATGAAGGAAACACTATAAATCAAAATAAGAATATGTTGGTTCCCATACCTCTCATCTGTGCTCAGCAGGATCACGTTCTCTGAACCAAAGCCCAAAGCAGCTCCAGCCTTCTTTATGGAGTAATGGCTCTGGAGGGACAAGACAGGTCTTACAATTCATCTTTTCCATTGAAACTACAAAGGCTAAAATTATCAGGCTAATATATTCTTTAGCTCACATTTGCTTTATTTCACAAGGTCAAAGGTGTAATTCTTAATAGACAATGAAAAACATTTAAAAACACAATATATATATATATATATATATATATATTATAACACCATTGCACATGGGTTAGTCTTATTTAAAGGCCTCAAACTGCAGCCAGTGAGGTGTGCTGCCTGCTTTTTAAGAACACATAAAATAGTGTGCCTGGTGTGTGTGTGTGTGTGTGTGCGTGCGTGCGTGCGTGCCTGCGTGCGTGCGTGCGTGCGTGCGTGCGTGCGTGCGTGCGTGCGTGCGTGCGTGCGTGCGTGCGTGCGTGCGTGCGTGCGTGCGTGCGTGCGTGGGTGTTCAGACGTACATGTTCAGAAGTAAATAGGACGAGGCGAGGAGCAGCAGTCATGCCCTTGGTCTTGACCTCAGGGAAATACTTGTAGCGTGCGATCATCACGCTGTACATGTTAGAGATAGCGCCGCCTGTTGAGTAGAGACACACATCAGAACCTTGGACAGCAGTAACCACACACTGATTGTGTTACAGTCAGGAGAAAATAATGGAGTCAATACAGCAAATAATTGTGATATTCTGTGATCCCTGTGATATGATACAAATTCACATATGTTGTTTAATTTGTGTTGGACACTCAGCCATCTCCACAGCAAGAGCTTGGGTCACAAGCAGGAGCATATCCAGTGGAAGTAGTTAATTAGCATTGTGATAATATTGCTGATTCCTTAACATGTTAATCGATGATGTCATTTGTCGACTAACCTGGTGAAAAGATTCCGTCTCCCTCGCCGTCAGGCCAGCCAATCATCTCTCTCATTTTCCTCAGAGTCAGCTGCTCCATCAACACAAACACTGGTGCAATCTCATAGGTGAACCTGTCAATCACATCACAACATTTATCATTAAAGCACGTCCATCAAAATTACTGTCGGCAGAGTCATTAAAACCGCTTTGTGGGAAGGAATAATAGAAGAACATTCTTATGCAGACACATAATTGCAGATTAGAAAGCAGCCAAACATACTCATTGGTTTTTCATTGGCTGTTTTATAATTCCATACACAGAGCGCAAACTGGAGCTTGTGCTGACTGAGCTAATTAAAAAGTGTCTGATAGCAGTCGGGCAGCAAACATTCATATTCAAATGCTTCCTAAAATCACTCAGAAGTTTAATTAAAGCACACAAAGCTCTGATGGCTATCTGTCAATCCTGCCAATCTGCGCTGCAAGCCTGAATGGGACTGATGTGATGGCTGAAGAGGATTTTCATGTGTGTGTGCGTGTGTGTGTGTGAGTGAGCCAGGAAGACAGTGTGTTTTAAAGAGATAACAGCCTCTGTTTGACCCTAAAAATTCACAAATTGATGATGACACCATTGTTGTTAATTAAATTCTTTCATGAGGAGAAAAGGAAGGAGAATAGTATAAGGGAAAAATACTACTAAGGAGGAATTGTTAGAAACATGAAGACTGATTAAAATGCTTTAAGTTACTGCTTAACGAAAGATAAAATGAATCTATCTTGGTCATGTCCCTGTGGTCTGAGTATAGATGACACCCATCCCAAAAAAGCTTACTGAAAACAAACCAAAGGTTGTAACCAAGCAGCAACCTCCAGTCTCAAAATATGAAGCCCATACCACTGTACGGGGGTGAATTTTTTTATAACTCGACGATTCAATAGATATTAGGATTGTGAGTTTTGCCCATTTAAGGACATGACTGACTTGACTGACAGGAGGGAACACTGTAGCTGTTTGGTGAGGAGGCTCATTGCCTGCCTCTTTACATCACACTCAGGCTGTTTTCTAAACGGCCTGCTACATACTACCTACGAATGTAGTAGGCAGTACTACATACTGCTTTTGAATTTAGTATGTAGTATGACTGTTCTGTTGGATCTGGTCTGTAGTATGCTGGACCAGACGTCACTGGATTAAAAAGTTAAGAAGTGGTTTTTATGTAATTTAATAATTTCCACAGCACCTAAAAACCGAGTTTCCCCCGTAAAAAAAAAGGAAAAAGAAGAAGCGGAACGAACGCTGTGCATTGTGGGAAACAGTATGTGAGGCAGACTGGTCCGATGCAAAATGGGAAATTTTCTCGAATCAGGAGACATCCGGGGAGTTTTGGCATACTGCAGATTTTGCTCTTGTTCACATACTACTTACTACATACTGAATTTTGGCCAAATCAGTACGTAGTGCTAGTATGGTAGGTGGTTTTGAAAACAGCCTAAGTTTGATTGAGTTCCGCATTTCCAATATGGCTCCCGCTGACGATTGGCTTCAAAACAGCGCTCAGGAACAGATGGGTGACGTCACGGATATTACGTCCATTATTTATACAGTCTATGGTTGTAACCCAAATGCTGGCTTAAGAAAAATATCTTCCAGAGCAAGAGACTCTATATCACGCATTAAGCAAAAAGGACTGTGCTTCAATTTGCTTTTCAAGGCATGACCTCAGTCTTCAGTTTCTTATCTCCTTTCCCTTAAAAATAAGAAAAGATATGAAAAAGTTGAAGAATTTCTCAAACAACAGCAAAACTTCTAGAGGGGCAATAGTCGATTAAATGTGTCGCAGAGAGCTCAACTCTCTGGCCCTGGCCTCTTTTGGCTGACAGTCTGATTGTCTCCCACACACCCTCAGGACTGATCCCTGTTTGTCCTGCTCATAATGAGGCCAGTTATACAACCCTCCTCCACTCCCACCAGCAGCACCGACACCAGTACCATCTGAAACAGCATTAATATGATCTTCACTCCCTTTTGGATTCCTCTCTGGGTCCAAAGAGTACCGGAGTGCTTCAGAGTTTGATTTAGGGAGGCGTGGAGACGGAGGCTGGGAGGAGAGGGAATTGTGGATGTAAAACAAAGCAGTGAGGAAAACAATGACAGGAGGAAACAAAGGAGGAGAAGGGGGTGACGTGAAAGCAGAGCAAGGACAGCATTAAAGAAAATAAAGCAAGACGAAAAAGATGCTGCAGAAAACAGGATTAAAAAAGAGAGGGAAACGACAGAAAGGACAAGAAGTGAGGAAGTGTATGCACCCAACACCTATCAGTAACGCTCAGAGAGAGGATGGAGGAAGATCTGATCTGTCCCTCATGCTGAGAAAGACACATTTCCTTAGAGTACTCAATCTATATATGTGTGTATATATATGATCATGAATCTGGAATTTGGGTTACTGGATTTTCAGCTGTGAGGCGAGTGTTAAGAGGAGTCAAAATGTGTACTCATTATGATGCAGAAAACAACATGAGATACAAAGGACTGTGATCCTATGATAGCATCTGCAGTAATGATTTCAGCAGCACCTTATCTTAACAGCCAGGGTTTGGCACAGATACTCATGCAGAGGGAAAGCATACTGTTTGTCAGAGATGCTACAATAAAACAGCTTGCATGTAGCCAGTCTGTTACACATGATATAATGCAGAGTTAGTCGTATAATAATGTTGGATAATCTGTAAACCTTTCCCCAGAACATCATCATGGATTTAAGATGCACTTGAAATATGAAAGATATGAAAAGCATATCGTTGCTGTCGGGCAGAAACCTTGTATCTCCATATTTCATCATTTTTATTTTTTGCGTTAATCAATGCATTGGATCTCCTTTTATGCAACTCAGTAGGCTTTCTAAAATTTCACAGATTAAAAGTATTAAGAGCTTGTTGTTGAATCTCTTGCAGTGTTTAGTTATGTGAAAAAAAATGTACATATTTTTTTACTTCCTGGAAAGCAGAGGTTTCAGGGATACAAGGTTTCTGCCAGTGACAGTGACTATATGTAATTATGGGCAGCTGTTCTGATTTGGATTTTCAGGGGTCCAATCATTTCAGCTTAAAACCAAATCCAAAGATCTACCATAGTGCTAAATCTTGCCCTTTTTGTCTGTGTTTCTATGACTACAAACAACCCACACCATACATACCGCCTTACTCCTGCATTTATTCCAGTGAGGTATAGATAGCAATCGAGCTATAAACAGGAGGCTGCTGAAATAGCGTAGAAAAAGACATTTTTCTTGTGTAATTGTTCGTGGTGGGAGCTCAGCCACAGGATGGATTTGAACGCAACATTAGCTTCTCGTCAGTACACCCGATCAGATGGTGACCGCTGGGCTTCGACTATGCACAGAGCGGGATGAAGCCACAGAGATGACTAAATGTCTTGTTTTGAAATATCTTACTGGCTTAAACTGAGAAATATTTTGTTCTTTGATAAATTAAAATTATGCTAAAAAAAAAGAGACACATTATCCTCCTGGATGTTTTAATTTCATTTTGTCTGAAATTACATGTCAGCTATGGCAGCAAAGGCACAAAACCAGTGCACCTTTTTAAAATTCTCCTTCTCCCTGTGAGTCATTTCACGCTGTAATGACAATAATGGTGATCATTATCACAATCAGAGCCAATCATTGGTCTTTTCAGGGTGAAAATTACCCCTCAGTCACCTGCCTGTCTCTAGGGACGGCCCCTAAATGCCCTTATTATCATCATCAAGGGCACTCGATGTGTGTGTCTGTGTTCATTGTGTGTGTCCACATGTGTGTGTCTGTGTGTATGTGACTAACCCTCTGACCCCTGAGCACATTCTCCTCTCAGTCCCTCAAAAGGAGCACTGAGTCAGTCTAGGTCCGTAGGGACATAGATCCAGAATGAGGCTCCACGGGGAGCTGCAGAGCCAGTTTCCCCTTGGTGACAGGGTTTTCTGTGCAGCCGGAGGACATTGTGTGTCAGTGTGGGGCCCAGCTGGCCTATCTGCTAAGACCAGCTCACAATGAGCCTGCAGTCAATGGACTGGAAACCCTGGCTGCTGTATCTGGGACAGCCAGAGCTGGTGTGCGTGTGTGCGTGTGTGTATGTGTATGTGCGAGTGTGTCATTATGAAAGTGTGTGAATTCAATGGCCCTGTCTCTTCGGGCATTCTTCCAACCCCGGAGATGAGATGGGAAAGTTTTCCAAAAAGGAGGGGGCGGTTTGCTCAGCTAATGTTTTTAGAAATGGGATAAATTAAGTGTCTCAATTTTCCTTGAGCTCTTGGTTTATTATCCTCGCATTGATCTTTTCTTTGGCAGCAGGACTTGGGGAGAGAAAAGCAGCTGCAAGGGGATACTGAATGCTAAATTTGTGTTTAGGAGAAATGTATTTGGTTCTTTGTGCAGTACTTATCTTGTTTGGCCTTCCTGCTGTATGCAGGTACTGTTGTCGTTTGAGGCACATTTATTGTACTTAAACATTTTAGCGACTGATTTAGATTGATCTAATTCTCCTTTTTAATAACATCAGTTTTATTGCCTAATGTCTTTAGCTTCATCATCTTCATGCCTTGTTGTTTTCTTGTCATTTCATGTTTTTTCATACTTAAGATCAGGCCTAAAACCAAATCATCTTTCATTTCTTTTGTAAAATGTACCTGAGAAAAATAAAATGTGTTGCTTCTCTTTGTCTTACATTATAACATATTTTTAGGGTTTTGACAGGGAGAAAAAAACAGGCATTTGAGATGTCTCATCAGGAAAATGAAGTCATAGAAACACAGACGAAATGTGAAAGATTTAACACTTCGTAGATATTTCATGGATTTGGTTTTGAGATGTCTCAATGAAAAGATTGGATCCCTGAAAATCTCAATCAGAGTACCTGTCCATTATAATCACATATATTTTTCAAAAATGGAATCCACTACAGGTCCTTCTCCATATTTAAAGTACATCTTTAATCCAAGATGATTTCTGGGGGAAAGGTTTACAGAGGAGCAGTTCTGCATTGGTAAAATGAAGGTCCTGTGATATAATAAAAGACTAAATCATTCTGTGCAGTTTCACTTTCCTATTCCCTTAAATTCACTCTTTTTCAGAGTGTGGTGAGCACATTTTAAATGTTTAATATTCTTGGAACAACCTTCAAAATTATTTAAAATCATGATCAAAAACCACAGTGTATCATTCTTCAACTGTTTTAAGTGAATGTCATATTTTATCATGTATTTTATGGGATTTTCTCCATTTTCATCATTGCTTTTGCATTTGTTAAACTTCCTCTGTTTTCACCTTGTATTTTGTATTTTGTTGTGTAATTGTGTTTGACTTGTGTGTCACTCAACGTCACTGTAAATGACAGTAACCTCCTTGAATTTTCCAGTTTAAATACAAATAAAGGTTATAATAACAGTAGATCAATGATCTCAGACAAACAGTGATCACTGGTTGCAGCCCTGAATATGTGTGATGTTAATTATTTCCACTGGATAGTTGAAACATTCTCAGGTAGTAGATAGACAAAAAGACGTTTGACGATGTTCCTCTGACTTTGAGGAAAGTCTGTTGAGCTGGCTTCACTATTATTAGAAGTTTAAAGACCAAATGTCCCACATGTCACATGAGCCAATAACAATTATACTCAGTCTTTAAGTTTTGTACATTTTGTCCCGTGTTGGACATTTTAGATACTTTTATGAGGTCCAAATATCAGCCTTAAGATATAATTTTGATGTGTTGATGTAAACTGCAATGGGGAAATGGACAAAAAAATGGTGTGTTCACTCAGTCCTCCACTGTGAGTACCTATACTGGTTTAAAATAGGCTTGTGAATGTTTTTAACTGTGTGTGTGTGTGGGTCTGTTTGTGTGTCCATATCCAGTGTTCTCATAATGCATAGTATTATTAGTTTTAGCACCATGTTTCTCACTCTATGCAGTAATCATAACACAGAGTTACATCGTTTTTTACAGGAGGTGTGTGTGTGTGTGTGTGTGTGTGTGTGTGTGTGTGTGTGTGTGTGTGTGTGTGTGTGTGTGTGTGTGTGTGTGTACCCGTGTCTTTGATGTGGTTCATGCCCTCTATCAGACTGGACCACCATGTAACTGTGACCTGAGATCAATATGCAATCTAACTACCCCTGAGGCCGGGCTGCTTCCATATACAGCACAGCATAGTGGCAGCCTGCCGTCCGTCAATAAAGCGTCTCTACAGGACAAAATAAACACTTTATATAACCGACCCGTTGCTGAGAGGAACACCATGAGAGCTATGGGTTTATATGAAACTGACCGGAGGCTATTTCCAGTGGCCTACAAACATTTCTCAGTTGATCCGTCTTGACATATAGGGGGGATTCCCTTGTATACATAATAATCATGCCTCATACATGAACTCAAAAAAGGGTGATTGTGCTGGTTTATGTTTTAGAACTTACATGTTGGTGTTAGCGGTGGAGGTGAGCCACTCTCCAGCGAGTCCGATGATGTCCAGACCAGAAGACAACTGGTTAAAGAATCGAGGGTGACCTGAACACAACAAATAAAACACAAACTCTCTTAATGCCTGATCTTTAATCAGAGTGTCATGGTGTTAGGCTATATATTAAGAAATAGAAATAAAGCTTTTAAAATGTAAAATATGATATAAAATGAAGTTTTACTTGTTTTTATTAAATTTTCCTCATCTTAAACTCATCTATAAATGCTTTTTGAACATGCTCTTTTGGAAATCAGCACTTTGAAAAAAAGCCTTTTGTGTTCAAGGACTCATTATGTGATTCACCTCTGTCATTCAAAGTGGATCTATATGTGAAACTCAAACTGGAACAGATTCACGTGGTCATGTCAGGTCTCTAGCTTCCTGTTCGTTGTGTATTTTGATTATTTTTGTGTATTTTATAGGCCCATCTAGCTATAGCAATGTATTTTAGCTTAGGTTTAATTAAGGGATATAAGGACTTGACTGACCACTATGTTATAGAGAAGGAGAAACAAAAAGAAACAATTAAAAGAAAAAAATGTTCTTCAATTAGCTTTCACATGCATTCCTACTCCGTGTTTGTATTCCCCTGGTCAGCCACGAAACCTGAGGGACCTGACATAGCAGAGTTCAGTCTACCATAATTACACTGGTAACAAGGCTCTATGACAGCCCGTTAGACTGTAAGGTACCTGCACACACAGTCACCGTCAACATGCCTCCAGCATAAATGCAGTCATGGGTTTAACCACAGAGTGGAAGTGGAGCGGTGCTGCTCACATCATAAATATCTGCTATATAAAGCTGTATGACTTCTATAAAATATCTAATGGAATCACATGCACATTAAGTTTGTTTTCATCACAGATAAATGTAGTATTTTAGTAATAATACATGAGAAAAAAAAAAGAAAGACAGAGCAGATTCATGTTTCAGGACCATGGACAGCTCCTCCAGTTCAACTCCATAAAATCAGTCACCAAAATAACACAAAAAACTATTTCCACATCTCCGAAAGAAAAGTGGAGCTGAGTTGTAGACACTGTAGACTCTGCGTGATTTATAAAACCCAGGGGACAGTTTGAGCGCTGTCGTTTTTAACAGCTTGAAACAGCCGTGTTAGGATCCCCTCAGGCAACACTCGCTTTAATAAGTGGAGGGGAGAGAAAAGGGGGGATGTCAAGAGAATTACCAGGGGGACAATAAATAAGGCAGTCATTGTAATGGGCTGTACACTAACTAGAAACAGCTTCTTCTCTGTGGGTTTGACTTGAAGGGAACTTCAGTCGCTATTTATTTCAATTACAGTGTTGAAGAAGGACACATTTGTGTTAAAGTATTACACAAGCAACCTTTGGAGATGTAAATATAATACAATTGATGTATAATATTATTTTCTAGCACTGATATTAAGGGTTTGTTTTTTCCAATAATGTGTATGACAGTGATAAAATAAGACATTTTTAATAAATGAACATTTTTATATATATATCTTTGAAGATTTAAACATCACAGAATTACTTTAAAGTCATTTTTAAACTCTAGTTTTATGTAAGTGTTTCCATAAAAATGTGTATGATGATATGTATGTTGTTTGTAGATTTAATAGTATATTCTGAGCTGAAAGACTTTTAAGTTATTGGTCTTGTAAAGCCTCACATTCCAGCGTCCTTTCATCTCACACATTAAAATAATATCCAACCTCATGAATAATTCAAAGAGCTGCAGCTTGTTAATCATGTTCCCTCAGCTTTGCCTTGAAGGTGTCCCATGCTTACCTGTCCGGACTCCATACTTCAGCGTGTCCCTGCAGTCCACCAGGATCTGCTCCAGGGATTCTGGCTGGTCTGACAGCTCCAGGTTGAATCCCTCCATGCCCTCCAGCAGCTGGTGGGGGTGGTGGAAGTCCAGAACCTTAGTGGAGCGGTCGAAGGTCTTCTTCACGTAATTGGTGAGGATTTCAACGATCTCCAGCAGAAACTGTATGGTTGGCTCCTCTCCATTTTTGGCTGGCAGCAAGTCTGAGAGGGGAAAGGATTTTTTGTTTAGAACATTCATTTAAATATTGAGCCTACCAGAGGCTCCTTCCATCTTGCTGAGCATGTTAAACCAGATATGTGATTCAGAAACCTGAAATCATGTCAGCCACTCCATTATTATTTTCACAGGTGTCTGAAACAGAAGTAGGTTCTTGCTTTGACCAAACGTAAATCTAATTAAGAATATCAATACATCAATTGCTAACCCAACACTGGCTACCTGTGTATCGGAGGATTGATTTTAGAATCTTAATCCTGGTTTATAAAGCACTAAATGATCTTGAGCCAAATTACCAGATCAGATCTGTTTGTGCGTTTTGGGGCAGACCCTTAAGGTCCTAAAGCAAAGGTTTACTCATTGTTACCAGAATCAGGACCAAGCTGGGTGAGTCAGCTTTCTAATGCTCTTCAAGTGTTGAACAACCGAGTACTTGAGACTTTCTGAACCTGTGAGATCATTTAAAACAGGTCTTTAATCTCAACTGTCACAACAATCACTTTTGCTTTATTTTTCACTTTTATTTCACAAATCATTTTTAATTTACAATATTACATTAAATATTTTGGTTTATTCAGCATTTATTTACTTTGAATGAACTATAGATTTGTATCTAAATGTTTTTTTCTCTTTCCAAATTGTATTTAGGCCACACATCTTATCTCTGTCTTTTCTGATTTTATATAGGCCTATTTAATATTTGCATTTCACTGTCTTTTGTTGTTTAATGTCATATTTAATGGTCTTATTATTTTGAGTATATAAACCCTGCAGAACACTTTAAATTGCTGTATATGTGAATTGTGCTTTGTAAATCAACTTGCCATGCTAAGTGATGTATAATGTAATGTAGGCTTATCGATTTAAAAATGTTCCTTTTTTTGTTAACTATTAATGACATTTTGTCTTTAACATTCAGATGATGTTTTGATAATCTTTAAATAACAGTCACAGTTTTGAGTGCAATGTTCAAAGACCATCTTAAGGATGTTTTTTATTTAAATAATGTTCCTTTATTGTTAACCATTAATAAAAGAAGAACATTTTGTCTTTAACATTCAGATGATGTTTTGAGAATATTCTTTAGGCAACAAATTATTGAATGTTTCCTATAAAATGTTGCTATAATGTTACTTGATAACAAAGAAGCAACATTCTCAAAGCAACATGTAAAAAATGTTTTCAGTATGTTTCTGATGCCCCAAATCACAAAGGGTTTTATTTAAGAATATTCCAGTGATATTTCATTAGAACAAAGACTGAATGTTTTATCTTTCACATTCAAAAGATGTTTTGATTAGGCTACATTCTTTGGGTCACAGATTATTGAATGTTTTTAGAGTATTTAATCTAAGAACATAAAGTAAAGTACCAGCTGAGAACTTTTCAAGAACATTAAGGCACTGTTGTCACTTAACATTTTATGAATGTTTTTAGAGGATGTTATCCGAGAACATTCTGTGAACACAAATAAAACTTCCTGCTGAAAACATTACAGTAACATTCTCAGTAATATTAACAGAATGTTTTTGGAACACAGTATTGCAAGCTGGGAACACACAGCTCAAACGTTAATATTTCAATAAAATAGCTATATTTTGTTTTACAAAGTAGCCTATGCTTTATGTAGAAAGCGTGTCGCAGGTTGAACTCTCACCTCTCGCGAACAAGTTGGAGAAGTCGGTCTCGGAGAGGCGGAAGCGCGCGTCCCTGTCACTGTTGTCGCAGGAGAGCAGGTTCTTCTGGCCCGCGAGCCTCCCCTTCTCATCCAGGCTGTTGTTCTTCTGCAGGAACCCTAGGGTGTTACACGGCGAAGGGCACGAGTTATCACCAAACACCTCCATCACAGACGCAAAATGGATGAACAAAAATATTTAAATAAAAAATGAAGAGGAATTTTAAAAGATGAAAGCGTTTTTTTTTTTTTGTTTTTTTTTTAATAAAAGAGCTTTTTAGAAAATCTGTGGTGTCTTAAGACAAAATCCTGCGGTCTTAACTCTATAATGCGAAATGTTTTTCTGGTGGAGGGGATTCCCATGAAAACAATTTATGTGAACACACAAGCCAATACAGGGTGCACGCCCCACCCCATCACGTCACAACCACACCCCTGCCAGGTTGCACCCATGCCGTCCAGGGGCAGAAAACCCCGTAGTGGTTATGACCCAACACAGCCGATAAATCCATACCATGAAAAAGGGGTCTAATGAAGGAAGCACAGAGTCCCACGGCAGTCTGAACCCTCAGGGCCTGAGTGTTTTCATAGACCTCTATCTGCACGATAATGTATCTGGGATAATGTTCGAGCCTAATTGTGTGCAAAACACGTGGACCTCACACATCATGGTTAGGCTGTAGCCAATAAAATATTAAGTACTATATTTTCAATGAAGTCTAAATTCTCTTCTCATTAAATACTTAATTACACATTTAAAATCAATATGTGAGACCCTTTAACTGCCACGGCCTTTGTGTAGAAATATTTCCATTCAATATATTTCCATTCAACTTCCATTCCAGTCCATTAAAATGTCATTAAGACCAATCAAATATATCTGTCAATTTCTCATTCTCAGAGATGGAAATAGCAAACATGTTCGATCTCTGGGTTTAAGTTGATTTCTGACTTATCGAGCAGGCTTTGTTAAATGACCATTTATGAATGGCATTCATTTTTCTATGCAAAGCTGCTGGACACATGTCAACCCATGCATGTTTATCAAACAGTAAAGAATCACATTCCATCAAATGACAGAGGAATAAACACGCCTTCTGTGCAGCGTCATATCTGCTTTTCTCCTCTCAAGAACAGGCTGACAAAGACATTTCAAAAAGGCCTTCAGGGGGGAAAATGGCACATATTTTTTGAAAGAACCAAACACATAAATGGGGGATAGAAAACACTCCTTTATTCGCGAATGCGTTGAGAGAAATACTGTGGTGTAAAAGCTATATTTCCAGGCCTGTCAGTAGGGTTTTTCTCTCGTGGTGCTGAAATGGAGGAGACAGGGGAGGTTGAGGGGCGGTCGGGGGCGGTGAGACGGGGCTCTCATCATCAGACCTACAGGCTAATGTCCACTGACCTTTAGAAGATGGAAACGCACAGTGACAGTCGCTGTGTTTGTCCCGCTCTAACAGCCTTTATTATGGCCTATTTCGGGCCTCCATAACGGTCTACTTATTCAAAAAGGGGAAAAGTGCCACAGGAGTGCACATTACGATGGATCTTACCACAGCTCCTTCCTCAAACAGCATTTTCTTTTGTTATGTGTAAAAAAGATTTCATAAATACATGTTAGAATGGACAGAGTGGGATGTTTTTGCGCCGAAAACAAACTTACCACAAATCTTCATCCCCAGTTTCCGTGTGCATCCGTGCATCCACGCGTAATCGTTTGCTAAAACAGAATGAACGTTTGAGTTTGAGTTGGAGCAGGCCGCGGACTGCGAGAAGCGGCGGTGATGGAGAGAAAGCTGCATGATGGAGCACAGAGAGCACAGAGCAAGCGAGAAGCGGACGGCTCTTGGCCAGGTGTGTGAACCCCTCAGGTTGAATTTGTGGATAAATCTGTTTCTTATTATGTTTTGGCTAAATATTCATCTGTCTGTCGATGACTCATCCACATTTGTATTTACCAAAGCACCCACTAATCATGTCAGGATGAGTCTGATAACATTTCCGATTTAAGTTCAATCAATAAGCGCCAACAGAGGGCCGCGCGGCACATCCACGCCGCGCGCACACACCCAGCCAAGGGGCGGAGTGGAGTTAACGCCCGTGAAATGAGCTCACGGAGGAGGGCAGGAATTAATTGAGTGAAACACAGTATGTGACTGCAGCGAGCTGCTGATGTCTAAGGCCAGGAAGTCTATGCAGAAACTTATAGAACATAGTGTCTCTTACATACAGTGCACACAACATGCACACACACACACATACACACACACTCCCACGCACACATACACACAGAAAAGCAGAGATGGAGCAAAGGCAGAGCGAGGCAAGGCGGCGGATGAAGCTACACCTGATGGAAAACTTTCAAAAGAAAAACAAGTATTTAAATTCACTGAAGCCATTTCACTGTGAGGGGAAAAAAGAGAACAGCTCGAGGGACTGAGGCCAAGGCAGAACACACAGACAGGCGCGCGCACACACACCCACACCCACACACACACACACAGTATACAAGCCGCGAGGCGTGAGATGGAGCGTGGCGGAGAGATAATGGCAACATCCAGCAGCAGTATACCAGCAAGTCAGACACAACAACAACTTCTTTTTAATGGGTTGCTCCCGGTACAGAGTCACAGCTGAAATAACTCTCAGGTTTTTGTGGAGCTTTTTATTGACACCCAAAGGGAAATAAAAGATCAAAAATATTCGATATAGAGAAATATAAAAATTGAATCGCACATTGGCCCTAGGAACTGGATTTCCTTTGACACTCGGCTGAAAATAAGAACCTATAATTATATCTCTCGTTGCGCTGCAGATGGCTGCTCAAGTGCACATTAATAAGCTCCATTTTGTTCGCGCGACAAAGGCTTACAATGATGAATTAACTCTCAGGTTAATGTAAATAGGCTACGTGTGGACACTTTGGAAAAAAAAAATGCTGGAAAATATTCTCTATTAGCAGCTTCCTGTGCAGTTTACAGTGTCAAAGGCCCAGAAGCATGCTGGGAAGCGAGATAAGATGGAATATGAAAGAAAAAAATAGCATTAGTTGTCTTGCGTATTTTTTTTTGGGGGGGGGGGGGGGGAATCATTAAAAAAATGTTCCTCAAACCTTGACCTTGAGAGTGTTAGAGCGAATAAAGGGGGCAATTCAAATACAATAGGCTATATCTTCGATCGGAAGTGCCTTTTGGTTAAAAATGATTATTTTATTATGTGAAGCAATAGGATGATTTCATAAATAACAACAACCCTCATAGATGAGACGAGGACTTAATTGTGCATTATATATCTGGGCCAGGTCTGCTGCCCGGCGCGCTCCGCTGACTCGCAGGCAGCGACAGGCAGCTGTGATGGCTCTGTTTTTAACCGGAATGATTAACGACGGAGCCCACACAGCAAATGGCCCGGGCGAGACCAGCTTTTATCAGACACAGAAGGAGGGAGAGAGAGAGACAGAGAGAGAGAGAGAGAGAGAGGGTGACTGAGGGCTAGACAGAGCCAGACAGAGAGGTGCGAGAGGGTGAAAGGTTTTTGGGGTTTTTTTTGTCTTCCCTCGTGTTGCACGAGTGTCTCTGAGCAAGGCACCGAGTCCCTGTCACAGCCTGCGCTCTCCAGAGAGGGACAGCCTTAACGAGAATTTACCCCCTGGGGATCGATACTGGATTGGCGGTATTAGCTATAACAGACAGAAGAGGAGGAGTGTGAGGACGTACTTGTTGTCGGAGGTCTTAAATTGGCAGAGTTGGGGTCCTGTTCCCCGCCGCTGGCTCTCGGTTCAGACGTGGCCATCACTTCTCTTGTGGTGTCTGATCTCCAGCTGGGAAATAATTCAACTGCAAACAAAACGGTGCCCTGTTAGGAGAGGCCAGGTCAGACTATCAAAATTACACCTAATATTTGTTTTAAATAACAGTAGTCAGTTTCAGATGTGGGCCAGGGTTGAACCAGAAAATGATATCACATCCACTGTGCGTCACCGGCAGAGATTTATCACCGCAGGAGAGCTGGGTGGGCTATGGATCAAGACGCGCAATTTGGAGAGAATTGCGCACGACGCACAAGCAATACGCACATCAGTAGAAAAGGCTTTTGTGATAACAGAATGTCTCTGTGGGTACATTAATTTTGGAGATAGGCTTTGGAGTCAGATTGCAATAAAATATAGTGTTTCTGACGTTAATGTGCAGAAAATTTGTTTTATCAGGGAAATGGATGTATAGGAAATATATAATGGCACAATGAAGGAAAATGATTGTTGTCCTAAAATATCAGTCAGTCAGTCAGTCAGTCAGACGGTTAAAAACTGTAATTTATCATAAAGGCTTTTATTTAGAATGACGTTTAAAAAAAAAAAAAAAAAAAAAGAACAATCTACTCAATTTCATTATGATAAATCAAATAAACGCCTGACAGTAAAGCTTGAAAAATCAAATCAGACTAAAAACAAATGTGTTGTCTGATATTAAATGTTCACAAACTGCAGCTACAATGTTCACATTCATCATTAATCTATTAACTCAGCAATCGACGTTTAATTAAGTTGCACTTTGAACAAGAATATCCTCCTCATCAGTCAATGTCATCCTGAAATGAGGGACAGACTGAGCAACTAATGGATTCAGTCTGTCCTTTGCTTTAGACTGATTTCTATGAAAAAATCCCCATCGGATGACACATTTGTTTATTTATTCATTGTTTTGGGACAATAATTCCCTCAAAACATCTCCACGATATGTCCTATAAGACACGCGTGAAACAATCACCTGTCTGTGTGGAATATAGAGCCTATAAGTAAGGAGGAGGCATCTTACCGGCTCACAGGTTGTCGAGTCCAGACAAACTATAGATGTTCCAGTTGGCACCCAAAGGCGCGACAAGCAGCACAACAGTCCAGTGGAGGAGACGGAGGAGGAATACCAACAGAGCGCACTAATAAAATCCCATCCAGACGCGCGCGAGTGACCCTTTCTTTTCCCTCAAGAGTATTTTAAACCGTTATTTATACGTGGGGTTCGCGCTGCCCATTGGTCTCTATTCACGCAGGCATGAGTCACAGCCTTCCCTCCCTGTGACGACTAATGAAGCTTCCCTGACAGCCTCAATTCACCAAGAAGCCCAAACAGTGTGAAGGAAAAACACCAGTGACGTACACGCACTAAGCTGTGTGTGTGTGCGTGTCTCCAGGTGTGTGTGGGTGTCACAGGATGGAAGATGGAGACTTGAATGTGAAATGTGTTCTGATTTGGTAACATAGAAACTGACCTTGAGATAGGAACGTTTCTTTGATTTAATTGACAAATATATTCTGAATTTTAAACCTAGGGATGCTTCATAAGATGCTTTACATAGTAATTATCCTTTTGTAACATATAGTACAGAATAAAGCAGCCATCCATGCAGGTACAGACAGTTAAATTCACCTTTGAGATGACAGCACTGCATGCATCCTAATTCCTGACCCACACCCTTTTTATAACCTTGACATGGACAATAACACTGGGACATCAGAGTGAGTCCAGCCCGGCAGGCGTTGACTTTCTGTCCTCGCTGTCTTCCTCATTTCTGCGTCTGCTTCCTGCTCCACTGATCGAGGAGGGAGCAGCCATTATGTTCATTCAGTCACTGCAAATTGTTCTGCCTTTATCAGATATCCTCCTCTAACAAGTCATGCATAAAGACGACATATAAAGATGAGCTCTGCCATGTGATAACTCAAATTATGACGGCTGATGGCATACCAATAGGATGGATGATTTGTGTGTGTGAGAAAGAGGGGAATGCTAATTTAACCTTGAAATTAATACTCAGTGTGTATATGTGACAACATTATGCATGTCTGTCAGCCCAAATAGTGCATCCTCATCCAAAGTAATGCTTCAGACTTGTTTGGTTTTGTTTGTTCCAATCAATTATTTTATTGAGCATGAAGTAGGGTCAGGGTTAACCCTAAGTCAAAGGTCAATTAACTGTAACATTTCCATTGTGCCTTTTGAGGAGCTGGTGTTAAAACTTTTGAATAATCTGAATAGTTTCAGGTGACCCACAAGTTGAATTACATGAACCAGTTCTTACCAGAGACTGTATAATGACATGGATGGAACAACAACGTTCTCAAGTGAAGCCACAACTTATAGAGCTTCCCTTGGTGACTGGCTGCAGTATGGGTCTTAAAGCCTGACTCCTCCATTATAACAGATACATAAACATGGGTCAAACTAGAAAATTAAAACACACATCATCAATTGTTCTCCTTCATAGTAATCTCTCATAGTGCTACATTACGCTTCCATTCGTTTTTTGATGCTTAAAAGATGATTGATTGACAGCTCTGTTGACAAATGTGGCTCCTGCAGCGATCTGTACCAAATAGCCTGTGAAGCCCAGGAAGAAAGAGAAAAAACCTAACAAACACTAACACAAGAATTGTTGAAATTTCCACAACCATTGGTGTCAAGAATCTATTCTGCTATGGACTGTACACACATGAAGGATCTTTGGCGTTTGTCAGTAAATTAAATTAGTGTTCTGGTTGGCAAAAGAGGTGTGATGTCAGTCCCTTGGCTCTACTAGCCAGACTGTTTCTCAATATGCTGTAGTGCCAATGGTGCAATATGTGTATGGTTCTTACCTTAGGCTGCATATAAGTAATCTCCATTTCTGGAATCTATCTGTACAAACAGAAATCTTAGGTACAGGACCGTATTGTTGGGATTGGAAGAGTTACGGTTCATGATTTTTGGTCTGGTTCTAGCTTTTTGGTAAGCATTAGCAAAAAGACAATCTGTGCCGTGAGCAAAAGAGGCAGAATGTAATCCAACTTGATGCAAACCTGGAACCTGTCCCCAGTTGTAATGATTTGGCTTTGTTTGATACCTTATCTTTATATGTAAACAGAAAATACTTTAGTGCAGATAATAGTTCGCTCTCAGATGTTGATTGCCAACATGAGTTACATTCTTGCTTGTTGGATGAACTGTAAACAATGTACCGAACATAAAGTCTTAGCAAGGAAGTCTTGGCTACACCAAAAGCCCCGCTCCCCAAATTACCTAAACCACCCTGAGGCTATATTGGTATAAGATTGGGACAAAGATAGGCTCTTAGATTATTTTAAAAGAAGCCTCTTTGTTTCAAAAGTAACTTTTAAAAGTTCCTTTAACCTGCTTCTTTTTAATGGCCAGCAGGGGGCGACTACATTAGCCGCAAAACTTGTATTGAACCAGACGAGATAAAGAGGGTACTTTCCAGGTGGTTTATTACCTTAGTAAACATTTTGTTAATACGATTATGGTCTCATCATTATTTGAAGTTGACTTCAATGCAGCATGTTGATCATTTTGTTAATTGTGATCACATGTTGAGTAATTTGAGCTGAGGGTCAGCTTTAGGGTTTGGCTAGTTTGTGATGTGGCGCAGATTCTAGTCGTATTGTTGTTCAAATAGGATCACGTCTGTCTTAAAGAAAAAAGAAAGAAAGAATAATATATATATTTCATATCCTGTACTCTGAATATGAAATATTGCCTTCAGGGAGACATTACAGAGCCAGTAGAAGAAAACAAAATGTAATGGCAACAGGCTATCTTTCCACCCAACATCCATATCTGTGTTAAGCAAACATCCTGTTTCCCATTTTTTGTGGCTGGTTGTTCATAACATTACTGGAGATATAGTCTGGACAGTTTGAGTATAAAGCAGTGGATTAGCTTGAATTAGAGTGTTTGGTCATCCCTTCTTTACTTAAGCATCTGATCAATTTGTTAATTTGATTTACAGACTAACTAATCAATTAATCAACTAATTGTTTCTGCTCAAGTGATTATTCCCCTTTTCACCCTAGTGTCTCCTGAAGCAGTAAAGTAACTTGAGGTAACAGTGTACTCTGAATCTCTAACAGCAATACTCTTGACTCACACAGACATTTAACAGCAGGTAAAGCTCAGCTCAGGTGAAGGTAAATGAAAAATTGCACCATTCCTAGAATAACTATGCTAGTGTCCTGTAAGAACAAAAGAGCTTAGAAGTAGGAAACCAAAATGGAACAAGTTTTTAGAGTTCTTAACTTTAACATGTTTATTTTCAGTGTCTCTGTTGAGGACTGTAGCTAATGCTTTTCATTATATCAATATTTCTGATGTGAGAAAGGCCTGTTTCAACATCTATCCGCCAGTGTGGCATTAATTATCGTCTACAAACTGTGAATACAAATGTTTAGCTGCCAATACAGAAAAATACTTCCAAGTACAACCGTAAATACACCTCCTTTCTGCTGCTTTTGGTGGCGACTTCCACACTTGATAATGCTCCACTCCCGCTATGATCTAGGAGGTCATGATCATATACAGACAGACTGAACTCTACCTCACACTGTCAGCTCTTTGACATTCACTTGTTTAACCTAAGTCCCAGCTGAATAATGATTTTACAGTCTAGTAGAGAATAACCTGGAAACAGAATAACTATGCGTGTGCTTAGTTTAAGGTCTGGCTTGTCTTGATGCTCTTCATAAAAATGTCAGTGGATAGTTTTGAATAAGATATCTGGGTCTCCTGACGCTTCTTCAATCATGCACTCAGCTCTGGAATGAAACAGTCTGAGGAGGACTAACTGCTCTTTGGTTGAATGGCTCACAGTTCAAGTCTTCATAAAAACCCGCTGCTTTCAGCTCTGGACTTACTCACTTCTTTTACTCATAAATACTTTTTTGGTATAGACTGTAAGTAACAATAATGATATGACATTTTGACGCTACAGCAAGGAGGTTTCTGTGTTTTAATAGTTGTTTATACTACCTATTTATTTTAACTCAACATTTCAGCTGAATTATTTATTCAATATATATTGCAACATTTGCACCCTGCACTACCTCACTTATACTAGTGCACTTATACTAGTCTTTATTCACTCATCATCCATATTTAGTTTAACCCTCCTATTATCCTCCAATATTACTAACACATTTTACCCCTGGGGTCAATCTGACCCCAGAGATATTTGCCTCAAGAAAACTGTTTACATAAAATTGTTGATCAATTCTCTCTCTGCTTTTTGTATGTTTGTTTCTTTCTTTCTTTTGTCTTTGCTAATCTTACTTTTTGTCATGTGTCATGTTTTTTTGAGTCAAAGGTCTCTTATTATTTTATTTATTTGGGTTCTTTTTTTTTCTGTGTTTGGGGGAAGGGTTGACAGTACATATCTTTGTCTGAAAATCTGCTTTGTACTAAAAATGAGCCTTGAATTTTGTTGTTTTGTTCTGAAGATGATAAAATAATAAAAACATATTGAAAATAATGTTTTTGTGTCAGGCACTTTGTTTATTTGTTGCATAAATAAATAACCCTTTGATAATGACACCTACTAGTGACAACGCTAATGACCACAAGAGTATGAACCTTCTTGGTTTTGGTGATGATATGACCTTTCCTGTAGTGCCACCATCAGGTCAAACTTTCAGTTAGGTCACACACACACACAGACAGACCAGTTTTACACAGCTAAAACAGCTTGGAACATCAATGCGTACAATATGTGTTCAGCACATAGAAAAACTATCATGATAGTTTTGCTGATTGCTTCATCAGTTGTCCCCATGAAGTTAGAAAAAGTCATGAAATATGAAGCTAAACAAAAAAAGTCAAACTATTAATTTTTGGATGGGGCCAAATTGACCCCAAGGATAATAGGAGGGTTAAGTAACATGGTCAGCCCTGCTCTAGTCTTTCCTCATGTTGATGTTTTGTTTTGTTTCTTTCATTTTGTTTTTGTTGTCTGTTTTGTTTGTCTGTTGTTTTACTGCACCTGCACCGCTTCGCACCTGCCATACGAGAAATGCAATTTCGTTCAGCTGTATACAAGTTATCCAGATTAATGACAAGAAAGTTTGAGTTGAGTTGAGGAGTGGTTTGTAGCCCCCCAATGCAGAGTATGGCCTCATGCAACTCTGTCAAAGTGCCAAAGTCATCTGAAATAATCATTATTTTGTTATAATATATAATTAATACCAGTAACTGTACCTTTAATGAAACAAATCTCTATATATTCTCTACAATTACTGGTTAATGAGTAGCACTGTAGCTTTAAATCTCAATGACCCTGTATTTCTAGGATTAAAAGTGTATTACTCCAGGGCACTGAGGCATCCGCTTCATCAACATTAAAACTTTAATTGCAGGTTAAATATGAACAAAAACAAAGATTACATCAGTGCAAAATAGCTCATTAGAATAAAGCAGTCCCTTACACACAAAGAGGAGGAGACGATGCTCCTTTAAGTAACGAGGAGTATCAATTGGTAAAAGCTAACTGGAGAATCGGTTAATAGATTCACGTGGAAATGTTGGAAGGAGGACACGGTTTGTGTCTGTTCACCTGCTTTTCCTCCTCTTCATCATCCTCATTATCTGATTGTGTAGAAGAGGAGCAAGATGAAGAGGAGCAGCTTGAGCTTTCAGACGAATCATCATCACTCCCAGAGTCATCAGAGTCCTCGTCGTCTTCCTCATCATCATCTTCCTCACTGCTCTGCTCTGCCTCTTGCTCTGATGGAAACAAAATCATACATTCATGTTTATTGAAGTTAGGGCTGGGCGATAATTCGATAATGATAAATATCGTGATTAATTTTTCTCAATATAAATAGAATAAATGTTGAATAAAACAACAACTGAATAACCGTGATGCATTCACTGCACTGTGGGAAACAACATCACTCTGCCCGTAACCCTTGGTAATCTTAAAGGGGAGTGCACAAATCAAAACAACACTCTACTAAACTGACACATAGCACACAATTGATATATCTTTGTCGAAAATTTAAATCAAATTATGTAAATAACCTCACCCTGAGAAAATCAAGAATCTACAATCTAAAACTTCACAAAAGTCTCAACTTACACAAAAGACCTGCTTCCTGTTAGCACCGTCAGAAATTATGGATTCAAGAAGCTCATCAAAAAATGAAATCCAGATACAAGCTAACGAACTTTCACTCAAGACCAAACATCTGCCTTTACATTTAAATGAAATAATAATTAGATATGTATCATGATAATTATCGATATCGACTGATATGAAATATTTAATCCTGATAACATAGTTTTCAACATCGCCTCGCTCTATTTGAAGTGTTAGTGTTTGTATGTAAACACAGCTACCCTCACCTTCCAGCAGCTTCTTCTTGATCAGAGGGAGAAACTCAGAGGCCTCTGGGTTTTCTGGTTCATGGAGGAGAACTGGAACAAGCAGAGAAGAGACACCGTTGGCTGATTTATTGACTAGCTGACAAACACAGACACACACACAGGTGATGGATGCAGGATACTTACTCATCTGACACAGTTTACAGGCCCGCTCAAAGTCTCTCTCCATCACAGCTCTGAGGAACTGAAACAACAGTTTGTAACTTTAATGTTGGTATCTCACATTTATACACAGAATATTTAAATATAATGAAGACTGAATTCTGACACACATAAGGATGAGTTGAACACTTTATGAAATACAGAACATGATGTCTGCATCTTGAGTCTTTTCTTAATAGAGCATGAAGTGTGGAATCATTGATGGTGGTCAGACCTCAATTTTCAGCTCCACTGGTGTCTTAATGTCTTCATCCTTTTCCCCAGGTTGCTCTTCCTCCTCCTTACTTGGACGAGGTTTTACTTCAGGGCACACATGTTGCATTCCTCATAACAATCAATCAGAAATCAATATTATTACCAAAAAATCCACTCTCTTAGTTTGTCCCTTGTATTCTAAGATTCCTCTTTACCTGTTTGTGCTAAGGCGGTGCTCTGTGCTTTCTTCAAACCTTTAATTTTCAGCTCTTCAACCAGCACTGCAGTCTGCTGTACTTGTTCTTCAATCCTAAAATCAGAGTTGTGACAAACACCAAACTATGATCTATATATTCAATTTAATCACCTACTACATTGCATGTGATTCTAAATACAAACTTTGGTGTTGTCTTGATGGGTTCCTTTGATGAGTGGCCTAAAGGTAAACCAGAAACAAAGAACAAAGTGAATTTAGCCATCAAACATCCGTATTAATTACATTTTTCTTTATCAGTCATTCAGTGTTAATATGTGTGACTTAAGCATCTGAAACTGTCTGTTCATTCAAAATTAAGGCAACATTCAACTTAATGCACAGATTAAATATGTACCACAGATAGCAAAGCACTACTCAAGATTATAAAACATTAAATGAGTTGATGAATAATTCTAATTCAAATACAATTATTTCAAGATTAAACTCTTAAATATCTACAATCTTAGTCAATTAACAGTATGTTACATATTTAATTTTGTGGCCTTTCCTCTCATTCTATCACAGTTCTATACTTTTTGTATACTCTGTTCCTGAAGCGCTGTTTTGAAGCCAGTCGCTGGCGGGAGCCATATTGGAAATGCTGAACTCAACCTAACTGCTGTCGAGCTAGTGTGAGGTAAAGAGGCGGGGTTTGAGCCTCCTCGCCAACAGCTACAGTGTTCCTGTCAGTCAAGTCAGTCATGACCTTTAATGGGCAAAACTTCTAATCTTAATATTTGCTGAACTGTCACGTTAGAAAAATTGGCCCCCATACAGTGTGTGCCGATAAGGAAATAGCTCTTCAGACCGAAGCCATTTTTTTAAACCAGGCTGTACACATGTTTATTTCTGCTGTAAAGATCATCTTTTTTGGATGGGTGTGTATGTGGTTTCCTGTGTTTCTGCAGCCAGCCTCAAGCGGACACTCGATGAACTACAGTGTATAACACTTCCGCATGGGCTTCATATTTTTAGACCGGAGGTTGTCACTTGGTCTCTACGTATGTGTGTGTCTTCCTCAGCTGTGTTCGCCAATCTGATGTCTCATCTCTGAACACAGTCTGTTTTCTCAGAGACAGTTCTTCTTAAAACGTACAGTGTGTCGAAATGGGGATATGTAGCAATATCTAGCAGTCAGATTCCAGATTGAAACACTCTCTTGCTCACCATTCCTGTTGAGGAACGTGAAGGCAACTGTGGCCTCTAAGGACAAGAAGCTCCTGTGACGATCTCAACTTTACCATCAAAAACGTCTATTAATACAAATCCTTTTGAGCTCAACAACAACTCTCTTCTTCATCGTCATCATCATTGCTTCCACTGGGGCACTTTGCATAGCTACTAAATAAATTCATAAAGAGCTTCATATTTTTAGACCGGAGGTTGCCACTTGGTCACTACATTTCCCAGAGTGATTGATCTAACAAACATAAATGTATCACAGTATATGTTGAGGGCAATCAGCAGCCTAAAAGGGAAGTGACTAATTGTATTCATGTTAGCACAAGTGTTGCACTCTGTAACGTGTCTGAAGGTTGTATAGTATTCTGTTACTCTGATGCCATTGTTAAGAAACAGATCTGTCACTGTAAAATTGTGTAACACTGTGTGAAATACCGTTTGCATTCAGCACATCCCCGCTTGGAAACCCAGAACACTGAGTCACCTGGCAGGAAACCTTAAGAATGGAAATAATATACATTATTCAGTACAAAAAAAACAATTATCTGTCACTCTAGTCTTAGTGTAGTTTATCACAAAACAACTACCAGTGCAGAAGGAGGCTTTGCATGGGCAGGGGGACTCCTGTTGGGTGGGGAAGGTAAATAAAGGATACAAAATGATCATTCATGATGTGTTGTGAAAGAAATTTCTACTTGCTGAGTTGGGACTTTTCTTACCGAGGTTTGCCAGCAGCTGCCTTTGTCCCCACTTTGTCTATACAGAAAATAATTAGAATATTTGCTTGATATTACCATACAAGAACAAGACTTCTGAAAATTGTAGTATTAAAAAGGCTAAAACATTTGGTTTGAAGTCTGTTGCTTCGTACCTCTTGTTTTGTGCATCTTAGCATGGGCGGATGGCCCGTCCCCTGCTGCCTACACCCAGGTAGAGATAAAAATGATATTAACATGTGTACAATGTCCAAAGATTATAGGTTTCTGGAACTATGTCATTCAAACTATTTCAGCAATCATAGGAAAAAACATTTCACAGGACCCTGGATTGTGGATCCTTGGACTACTAAAGTTACTTAAGTTGACAAACTATGTTAAGTACTTTGTGTTGCTAGCCAGCACTGCAGGTAAAAAATGTATTCTGACTAAGTGGAAATCAGACATCCCTCCCTCGCAAAGATACTGGCGTAATGAACTGACATCATTCTGAACTCCAGAGGAGACTCTTTATAATGTGAGGAGAAGACCTTTAATGTTCAGGCTGATTTGGGGAGCATTTATGGATGCTCTACCTCGACTAAAATTTGAAGACTGATGCTGGATTATGCTTTTATTTTATTTTTTTCCTTTTAAATTTTGGACATTGAACATTACGATACATTATGTTATTTTGTATTATACTGTTCTGTCAATTATATTGTACTTTTTGACAACAAAAGAAATATGTATGAAATGTATGTAATGAGAACCAAACCAAGGGTTGGGGTGGGGGGGTATATGTAGTTGTTTCTGTTTTCTAATTTTTCTTTTGCTTTGTATTTTATTGTTGTTGTTGTTGTTGTTGTTTGTTTGTTTGTTTTGTCTTTAATTTTCACTGTGAAGTTAGACAACACATTTTTTTGTTCTTATCCCCTTTATTTAATATTCTCATTATTGCTATTATTATTAGATTTTTGACTTATTTATTGTCAAACTGTGAATTCCAATTTCATTATAATTTATTTTACTTTTTGTGTCTTTATTTCCTTTATTTCCATAAAATGTAAGTAAAAAAATAACAATAAAAACTGAGTACAAATGATTTACTTTCAATGTAGGAAATAAAAATATCATAATAATAAAAAAACATGCATGCAATGTCTATTGAGACACAAACAGCTGCAGTATGGATAATATGTAAGCTCAAATGTAATCATTATAATATGAGTAAAACAACAACAACAAAATGCTTCTATTGTTTTTCTTTTACCTGTTTCTGTGAGATAGTGGAGGACTTCCCCAAACACTCCAACCTGGGAAAATACAGCAGAAATTAAATCATGTGAAGCTTTGTAAGTGCACGTGAATGCGTCAGTGTTTGCATAAGAAAGGGTTGCATATAGTAAAGTGACCTATTTTGTACACTTGTCTTGTTATATAAAGAAGCGAGTCATTGCTTACCTGTTCATGGAGGAATATGAAAATAATGCAGTTATATCTTGTAATGTCAGGATCAGCTTTCATATAATTTAAAATTAAGTTTGTCAAGGTGAGCTAACGAGAGCTAGCTGAGGAAGGACGATAGTTACAGACGTTACCATAGCAACGGAGGAACGCTGAGTTAATGCTGCCTTCAAGTGCTGCTGGTAATTCAGCAACACAAACATACAGAGCCTAATCACACAGAGACACGTTCATTTATTTCTTCCAGTAGCTTTTGGAGTATGGACATGATGTCAGCACATTAAAACATTTACAGAGTTCTACATTGATATTCTAAAAATGTTATTATGTGTTTAATGTTCTTTGCACAAGCTATTTAACCAAGCGGCAACCTCCGGTCTAAAAATATGAGTCCAATGCAGAACTGCTAAAAACTTTTTATTTATTTATTTATTTAACCTTTATTTAACCAGGTGAGTTAATTGAGAACCAATTCTCATTAGCAATAACGACTTTGAACCAGTTCATCGAGGATCCGCTTGAGGCTGGCACCTGAAGTACCAGAAACCACATACACACCAATTCAAAAAAGCCGATCTTTACAGCAGAAATAAACATGTTTACAGCCTGGTACAAAAGACGAGTGTAGTCTGGATAGCTCATTTCTCAATCGGCTCACACTGTACGGGAGTTTAATTTTTTTCTAACTCGGCAATTTTTAAGATATTGAGATTACAAGTCTTCCAATGAGAGGCACAGCTGACTTGATTGACAGGAGGGAACAATGTAGCTGTTGGCTAGGAGGCTTAAAGCCAGCCTCTTTACGTCATAATCGCTCGTTCAAAACAGCGCTTCAGAAACAGATAGGTGACGTCACGGATACTACGTCCATATTTTATACAGTCTATGGTCAGCACATTAAAACATTGACAAAGTTCTGTAAATTTACATTCTAAAAACGTTATTATGTGTTTATGTTCTTTGCACGGGCTACTTAACCAATCATTAGCCCCATTATGTTGCCAACTTGTCATACAGGTAATGTGTTACTATTTGATGAAATATCACCACATGCTAGTATCCGTGATTCTGCTGTTTCTTCCCTAACATTGAGAGTTAATTTGGCTTTTTAATTTAATCAACTTAATTCAAGAAAAGTTATGTCAGCAGGACTGAATCCCACAAAAGAGCAAATTTAAATGCTTCTCTTTCAGGGCCCTCTCTCACACACAGCTCAAGTGCCTGTCCACTCTCCATGTCGGCCATATTTCATCCAATAAGTGGCTGTAACTGCTACATTAGCTGTGCATGCATTGAAAGAGCTGCTCTCAGTCTCGGGTCTTTATGTGTGTGTGTGTGTGTGTGTGGATGTGAGGATGGACGTTCAGTACGTATGTATGTGGTTAATAGATTCTCCTCAGCACAGATTGTTTCACGGCTGTCTTTCAGTCTCAGGCAGATTTAAACGGACTGTCAGACTGACAGGCAGAAGACTCAGACTTACCTCAGAGACTAAATTAGCTCCTGGCTGACAGGCTTGTTTATGCTGACAGAGTTTGAAGGAAGCTCAGGTTAGTTTGGACTGTTAAATGTGAATGCCTTCTCTTAACCTATTACTTTTACGCACACACACAAACACACACACACACACACACACACACACACACCGTACACACACACAAACGCACATCAATTAGGCAGGGCAGTGAAGTTGCTCGGACTGAATTCTCCCCTGAGATCCTTCTCAAACAGAGTAACACGCCACTGAACTGTGTGCCTGTGGGTTTTTAGTGAGCGCATACATGCTTCTTTGCAGACTGTGTGCATTTTTTCATAGTATAAAGGAAGTAGGAGGTGATCAGTCATACCTAACGGGAGGTTTGCTTTGCATGGCATTATATTAATCTTCCAGCATACAGCATAACATTGAGATAAAGTTTCAACATTGATAAAAGGTTATAAAACTTTATGTTTCTTTGTGAGTATTATGTTTCATACATGGTTAATGATATATTATGCACAGCACTGTTCCAAGCACAAATTAAAATCCATTTTATCCTGTATTATGTGCACTCGACTATTTGCAATGTAAAAAGCAGTTTTAGCAAAACAAATACTTCCCCACGGATTGCTTATTAGAGTGTACAGAGTGTACTATAGAATAAATGTTGCTTGTGTTTATCTGATCTCTGATGCTCTGTCCAGATAAAATAAATGCTCATTAATTTCTTGCACATTCACAAACATACAGGACAGATATCATTTCATGCATGAAAGAAGAAAGAAGCAACCAATGTACTACAGCAAAAGAGGACTAGCAACAACAGTTTGTGCTTGTTATTTTAGGCAGAGGTGAGGCTGACTTCAATCCTGCCAACATTACTTTCCCCCTGTTAAGTTCAGTCAGTTCAAATCTACTTGTTAACTCTACTTAAGATCCAACTTTCTGAAAGCATCACTTTTGTAAGGCTAAATTTGAACAAAAAGTGAAAAAAATGATACTTTGATTATATAGGCTGTATATATGCTGTATAATATGAATTATGTGATTTTTAAAGAGGAAATAGTTGAAAAAGTCATACATTTAATGGAACTTTATCGAGAAGATTTGAGACAAGCTCTGCCAGACAGAGAGAGAATACTCATCCTGTACTCAAATGCAGAAAGAATATATGGGAATTATTATTAATTAGTATAAACTATTATTAGTGGGAAGACTAAGGTGGTGGAGCATCAAGGAATTCAAGAGAAGAAAGGAGGATATCTGCAGTTAGTCTTCACTCTAATGTGCAAAGCTTTTGGCTTGTCAGGCCTTCATCAAAGCATACGAGAGTCAAACAATGACAAAGTCTCCATAACAAAAAAAAAATAGAAATGACCAAGCAAGCAAAAGCACATCGAAAGGCTGTCCCCCGACAAGTGTGTCCTACTTTTCCTGGCCCGCGGAGGATGCATTAAGTGCATCTCTTGCGGCTCATGATTCTTTGTGCATCAAAAAAAAACTTGCAGACTTGCAGATGGCCGAGTAATACACTGTTGAATAAAAGTATTTGGTTTCCACTTGATAGTGAGCTGCACAAATGTTAAAAAAGACAGATGCCTTGAAACTAGACATGATTTTGGAATGTTGATGATGGTGTTCGGGTTATTTTACACAAGCTGTGCTAGCTACTTAGTCAGCTAGCCACCTGTTGCAAAGAAAAAGGGGAACGCCAGTGTAAGGGCAGAGACAGCTGAGGTGAACAGAAGTAAATCCTCTGTAGACCAGACAATTTTATTTCAGTTCAGTTCAGCCTGAGCGGTCTACACAGGCTACAAAGGCTGGATCGTTCAGAGGATGCAGTCAGTGAATTGGGACACAGCTATGGTTTGCTATCAGCTGGTCCTGGCTGGCAGCGAGTGATGCAGTGCAAAGTAACATGATGCAAAGGAATGAAGATGAGGAGTTATTTATTATTATATTTTTTGTCATTTAAAAGGACAATGCATATTAATTAACATTTTTGTACGATATAGCCTCTTGTTCAGTCAGAAAATGTTTGTTGATTATGGAGCTTGTTAGCTTTCTCTATTAAATGAGGATAGAAGTGCTAGAAGGATATTATATCATGTTGTGCCATGACGAGTAAGAACCACACTTCAGACACAGGGTAACTGATGTAAGTGACATTGCAGGCAGTTATAAAACCAAGCCACGCCTACTTGAAACCAAACCCCTCCCACTTTACATCACAACTAAATACTGAGAAGAGCTGAGACAAACCAAAAACGCAGCAAACTCACATGTGAAATAACCTTAAGGGTCTTTACTGTGAGAGGAAATCTAATCATCATGTAGGATAAAACAGAAATCTGTTTATAGGACAAAACATTTTTATGACCATAAGAGCCTGCAAATAATTACTCATTATCACAAACAAACAAACAAACAGAGCCTCTACCTTTAGATAAAGTACGTTTTCTGACTCATGCAGCCTGTCAGTGATGTGATTTCACACATTTTTCACTAGGTTTACTTTTAATGTCAGAAGTCAAACTCAGAGGTTTTAGCAGCTTAGAACTGCAGAAGCTGCTCTGACACTGTCACCTTGTTTTTATAGAGTCCAAAACTCCATCTGCTCAACAGACGTACAGAGAGAACCACAGAATGCACACACACACACACACACACACACACACACACACACACACACGCACACACACACACACACACACACACACACACACACACACACACACACGAGTACCAGCAGCCCATCAGGCACACCTGCCAGAGAGGCTGGATGGGAAAATATATTCCACACAGACGACATGATAACAGAATCATTTCACACTCCAGTGATCCTCTGCTCGCACTCTTTGTGTGCATGTATGAGCCTGTGTGTGTGTGTGTGTGTGAGTGTGTGTGTGTGCGTGTGTGTGAGTCTATTAGTGTGTATATTCTCTACCTGCCTTGAGAGACTGCTCCTCACAAATTTCCATCTGATGAGCCCTGAGGCCATCCTGACAGCAGAAGAGAACACAGACCGGGAAAAGGGACATGAAGACACATCACAGAGCTCGGGGACATCACAGTGATGTGCGTTAGGCGTGTGTTTCTGTGATTGAACGCTACTGAACATATTGTTCCCACCACAGCATCATTAACAGGAATCAGCATTAACGAAACGAAGCAGCCTCGTGCTGTCATAATGACTCCATCACAGGCGTGGGCGTGTGTTTTCTCTTTTCTCCATAAGTTTGTTGTTGTGTGTTTGTGTTTCCTCCAGCTCACATGTTTATGGAGCATCTGTGCAGGTCTGTCAGTGTAAGGTTGTGTATGAGTGTCCATCCTCACGCCTCACAGCCCCTGGCAGGCTGAAGGCTAATAATAAATGCAAATTACAATCAGAGGAGCAGATCGGAGCTGGAGAGGATAATTGCTCCATTATGGTTGTGTGTGTGGGTGTGTGTATCTTGTATAATAGACAGAGAGAGAGAGAGAAATTGAAAAAGAGGGAGATGTATGAGGGGTAACCATATTGGGGGTTACCTTGCCACAAAAGTCCCCCAAGGACAAATAGTGGTTACCACATCAGGGGGACATTATGGCTTAGGAAGCCCCTTAGGCAAAATCACTGAAATTAGTGGCATAATAAACATTTCCTTGTATATCTGAATGGCAGCTGCAGCTGTAAGGTTGAGCAGAAATATAACCAGAAAAAACTACCCAGAAGTGCCCGGAAAAGTTTGACAAAGCAAATAATAAGATTAAAGAAATACTGTAAGGTTAAAATATCCCACTGTGGATTGGTTCCCATGTCCATTTGATGTAATGTTTCTGACAGCTAGAACGCTAATGGTAATGTCAACCAAAAGTACTTTTATTTTTGTTGGCTCAAATAGTGTACCCTGGAAACCATGCCTCTGAACTCCAGGGGAAAATCCTGATAGGATTCCATTCAACTTTAATATGAGTATATATTTTCATAAAACGGTAGACTTTTTCAGTTTCAATGTATGATTTGTCGTCTTTGCACAACTGCCAATTAAATACAAAGCATCTATTTGCAAAGCATCAAAACTGTATACTTAATTGACAGTTGTGCAAAGTTTTTTA
>NC_048286.1:27771652-27781109 GCF_009762535.1 Notolabrus celidotus
CTCCTCCCTTTTTCCTTAGACTGCCTCACACGTTTCTTCACCTCCACCAGTTGTAAGCCATTAACCTTTCTTCACGTTCCTGCACTCTTTCTGCATGCCATTAACACTGCTCTTACGTTACTGTTCTTTTTAAACCTCTCTCTGTTCTCCCTTTGGTTTTTTTAACCCTTTTTTTTACACATCGTCTCTCATCAACCCTGCATGGTAATCTGGTCTCCTCTGCCTTGTTATCCCCCCATCCTCTCTCCCTCCCTCCACTCTCCTCGCTCCCTCCCACACTGTAGTCACTCTCTAATTGCTGCCTCACCCTGCTGTGCTCGGACCCGGAGGCTAAATGAATTCTGCAGGGAGATGGTGAGTAGAAGCACACGAAAACACAGAGCTGTTTACGAGACACTTGTTTTCATAACCTTATTGATGATTTCCTTGTCAGGAGACGTGAGTGTTTACAGTCAGTGTTGGCCCGTGTATTGGCCGGTTTAACTTCATGCCTGTCTCCTCCCTTCACTTTCACATGAACCCTTTTATGTTGAGCAGTGGTATTTATGACTTTAAGCAGGACTCACAAGCTTTCTGTTCAGTTTCTGCCTGTGTGGATTTTGCCAATTTTTTTCCCCAAATATGTACTTAGACTTTACAAGTGTGTGTGTTTTTAAGATGTGTACTTATTATAGCATTAGCTGGATCAGGACAATGTTAACAATTGCTTACAGCAGCACTGGAAGAAGTTTTAACATTTCAACTTGAGTAGAAGCAAGTTCTTCCTCTAAAATGTTCTCAAGAGAACTGAGGCACCATGCAGTGTATATTAGGGCTGCACAATACATCGTTCGACCATTAAACTGAGATGTGCACATTGCAATAGTCACATGGTATTTCATTAGGGTTGGGAATCGAAAACCGGATCCGACTTAGAACCGGTTCCAATAGATCGATTCCATCGGAATTGTACACCTCAAATGTTCGCGATTCATCTTAACGATTCATTTGCCAGCACGACGTCACGTCACCTTGTGGTACGTTGCATTACGTCACACACTCTGCGACGCAAGAACTCCTTCAACCCCGAGGAAACATGGAGAGGAAAATCATTTTTTCCTCAACCAAATTCAAATTATTTTCCACCCAGGCTCCAGGGACCAGGTCCGGACTCACGCAGCCTAAAATGAGGCACCGAGAGCGGGGTAAAATACCTCCGCAATGACCCCCGGAAGAAAATCAATTTTTCCTCTCCAAATTCAAGGTATTTTCCTCCAGGCTCCAGGGGCCTGGTCCGGACTCACGCGTCCAAGAATGAGGTCAAACTATTGGTTCAGTATGTTCAAGTTGAATATGTTCATGTTCAGTCTTGTGCAGACATAGTTTTGGAAAAAATAAATGGTTTCCTTTTGGTGCGGACGACTGTAGAACTACTTTTTTTCCCCTCAAAAAATACTCAGGAATCGTTAAGAGAATTGATAAGGAATTGGATTGATAAGCAGAATCGACAATGGCATTGACATTGATAAAATCAAATCAATTCCCACCCCTATATTTCATGATTTGAAACACCTCATGTTGTTGCTCTATTTATGCAACATGAAATCTTCAAAGTCCCTTTTCCATGACTTTTTCAAAATACAAAGTGTGAACACAGAAGTGACTGCTGTATGTGCATGTAGAGTCTGCGTGTCACCTATCAGCCTACATAGCTGTCGTTGTCACAGGTTATGTCGACGGGTGATCGAGGCAGATGCTCAGCACAAGGCAGCTTCTTAGACAGAGTTTTCCCTTAATTAGCAGCACCTCGCCCCTGCGCTGGTTACCTGCTCTGTGGTTACACACCTGAGCTGTTAACCTAGCAGATGTGTCATGGAGTTTTGACTTTTAGTGGCTATACCTGCAGCGCCTCTATGGTGCAGTGTTGATTGACTCCACAGGTAGAAGCATGCAGCGAGCCTCTGTTTCAAAAAGTCACTGTTTCATGCAGGCATTTCAGAGTCACTGGCAGGGAGGGTACAAGCGGAGAGATGTTTTCTGTTTTAGCAGAAGAGAGAATGAGAAGATATTGCAGTGCCCCTTTTTTTTCCCAATCATGCTGCCCTTGTGTTTGTTTGTCTGATATATTATGTGTCAGCAATTTTCTGACGATGTTGAATACCACACTGTTTGAAGAGTTTTTGTAAGTCAACATCATTTCATGCACTCAGTTAGAAAATATGCTGTTGCTAAGTTAAATTATGACACATAACTAAAGATGAAACCAGGGACGAACTGCATCTCCACATTTGTGGAGGCACATCACTTGACTACTTTGTTAAAGTCAAAGTCATGAGCCACATGTCAGTTCATATGGGTTCTATTCATCCAGTAATGTATAAAACACTACTGAGCTAGTTAGCTCAGTTAGCGCCCAAATAGAAGATCCTAGCACTAGGACCTAGCAAACAGCAGAGAAAAAGAGTGTTTTCAACGTACAGGAAAAGATAGCAGGCAATAGAGTCCACTACACAAACCCTCCAATTGAAGCCCCAACAGAAATAGTATATATAGCGAGAGCACTGAGGGATTACAGAGGTTCAGACCAGCGCTCTGACACTCTGGACAATGAAAACCAGTCGGGTTACAGCAGGGTCAGCTACAATTTACCAGGAAAAAGAACTCACTTGATACTGTGAAAATCCTGCAATACACTTAATGTGCAACAGTATGCCAAAACAGCGGTTAAAGCAGCCTAACATCCATGGATAAGGATGATGCAGACTATTAATCACATCCCATTCTCAGTTTCAGGGAAAATTTGAACTGAAATCAGGTAACATACCAGCTGGAGATGGACTCTAGAGGTATGAGACTTACGTTCCGGTTGTTTTCACAGAATTAGTGGTAACTAATGCTCCCATGTCCCAGAGTTCTGTTTAAAATGAAACATTTATCCAGAACTCCAGGCAGGGAAAACAATTTAAGCTGCTATTCTGTCTGAACTACAACAGGAGATCAGCAACATATCTGTAGATGTTCCACAACATATTTCTGCCTGCCTGGAACAAGCTGTTCTACTCTTCTACATCACATAAGGTTAAAAATACATGCAGACACAAATTGCATGCATTAAGCACATTCATCCACCATGTGCACAATTTCATTCCTTTCAACCTTTCAGCTATTTGAATCCAGTGCAGAACAGCAGGCTTCACCGCTGACACTACAAACTAGTACCAGTGTAAAATGTTTAATAACTACAAGCAGTAACTAGAATCAAAGTTTGTTCAGTGTTTTTAAAAGATTACTCCTTGATTCCATAGTAAGAGAGTGTTGCCGCATCCTGTCTGTGCAACGGTTTTGCTCTGTCTAATGGAAAACATCATGCCCAAAAGGAAACGTAGCGCAGCTCACAGCAGCTTGACTCGTGAGATCACACAATTACATGAGAATTTGCGTGAGAACTCCACAGGATCACATGATAACAACAATGAAGACAGAGAACAGCACTTATAAACAGAGGTGATCTGATTTAAGATCAGGAGTCTGTTGGTATTTTATCTTGAAATTGACGGAAGCTCTGTGCCGTTTCCATTGTCTGCTGTTTAGCTTGATGACACAGGCTCTGTCTAAAATAGACTCCTTTATTAGAGCAGGGAAACATTTTTGGGGTAGATCTGAGATGCATCCAGTCCCTGCTGTAGAAAAACAAGCATTGACCAGAGTGGACATGGATGGAACGTGGCACACATGCTTGCCATGAAATCGAGTGCTGATCTGTGCGCTGCAGGTGGAAGAACACGTAAGTGTTGTGTATGGGGCAAAACCAGGGGTGCAGCTCGCTCGGCTGGAAGTGAAGCTTCCACCAAAAGCATCCGCCCCCTGTATCTGTATAGGTCAAAAACTCTGTCTCCTCCATTTATTGAATGGGGCTGCAGTCAAACTTCCAAAACTAAAACACGTGGTATTAGAGGTTTAAAGGTTAAAAAACAGGCTTTTACTTCCTGGCTTGCTTTGATTGACAGCTGCCGAAGAGAAAATTCTCCATAGGATCTCGTGGTGCTATGCTGTAGGGATGTCAATTACATCAACATTAGTGTTTGGTCCAGATTGGTCCACCTCTTCTGCAGCGGTTTAAAGCCTTTCTTCTGTTACAGCTCTCCTGCCTCTTTGACAACAAAGGGGTCAAGCTGACCAGCATCCTCTGTGGTATTCAGGGGTGTTCACGAAACACTTCCCTTCCCTTGAAAATGTATTAGATAGACCCCCTATAAAGACAGCCACATGCTGAACTCCCTCGATTACAAAGCAGACTTGTTTGTTAAATTTGACATTTAAAGCCCAAGCAGCGATAATGATGATGATGGCGTCCAGGGTATTTTGTTGAAATTTTGGAATGTCTCTCCATATTCACAGTGGACATTTTTCAAATGTTGGCACAGACTAATTGCCGGCAAAATGTGTAATGGTTACTTGCAGAATATTTTACAGATTATTATCAGATTGTTAATACAGATGAAAACAGTTTTAATGTTAAAGGAGCAGAAGTGGAATAAGTTATGAAGCAAAGTAACACTGAATGGTATCCTATTAGCTCATCTTTGATGCATTTTTTATGTAAACGAGCAAAACTAATTACTAAAGCTGAAAGAAGAGAGAAAAAGGGTGCACACATCCCTGATTTAAATTAGTGTTGAGTAGGAGTATAAAGTAACATAAAATATTAATTATGAAAAAACATTTAACCTAAAAACATCCCTTGGATAAATGTACATAGTTACTTTCACCACAGGCTTGAAGCTGATGACAGAAGGGCTTTTGCTAGAGTGAGCATCAGAGAAAACATAATGTGCATGCACGCTTACACAGTCTCAAACACCAGACCTTAATTCTTGTGACAGCCTCCTTCTCGTCCTTGCATCACACCGTCAACTTCCCACTGGCGGATTTCACAATATCATGTGTGAGCATGTTGCACCCAGAGGCTCCAAGAGGAGGCGCAGGAGGCACCAATAACACTACAGTCAATAACCGTGTTATTTATATATCTTGAAGTGCCTTCAGGCTGCAGGACTCTTTTAACTGCATTTTGCAGGGCAATTTTCAGCTCTGAATGTTAATGAATGATTCACCATAATGAGAGAGCTAAGTACACGCCTCCATGGGAACGGCTGGTACAGTTTGGTGTGTCAGAATCTGACACAAAGTATTTAATTACTGATTCACATTGATGTCTGCATGTTTTTTTATTCATGCGGTGCTGTACTGTGTCATGTGTGGCAAAGACAATAATTCTAATTGTGTAACAGGAATATTTCACTAACTATGAATAATGTATGTTCACACTGAAATTAATGATATGCAAATGATGATAGCCTAAGCTCATTTCCTGTTGCACTGCTGAATTACGTATGCGTATTAGCCTCTCTACAGGTAGCTCAAACACTTTAGTTGATATAAAAGGTGAAAAAGGGCAGGATGGGAAAAGCTTGAATTTCCTCACATGAGGAAGAAACGATTATATATGTCACGTTCTCTCCCCACATGAGGTGTTAGCGAGTTTGCATTTCAAGAGAGGAGCGAGGATGGAAGAAAAGCTAATCAGAAAGTGGTGTTTTTTTCTTAATCCAGCTCTGATGAGGCGCCTTTTCTCCTCAAGAAAAATCTGTGTTTCTTTCACACTGCCTCTGCAATCACTTGAAACCCCATTACAGACCATGTGACAGCATCAATTAAATTCACAATTATCATGGGCAGAGACACTCCAGCGTGAGAAAATATAGTAACATCATCTGCGAGTCTGTGTGTGTGTGCGTGTGTGTGTGTGTGTGCACTTGCATTGTCACGTTGTGGGATCCCAGCACCGGGAGCACACCAACGGCGGGGGGCCCAACACCCGTGTGGGGCCCAAAATGGTGGGCCCCACTCCGATTTCATTCAAAATGAGCTCAGTGGCCCTCCCTGATGCTCCTCATGCTTTTTCTTCACTTGGCCCACAAGGTAGCAAAAACTTGAAATGTGTGTAAAAGTGTGTGTAAACTTTTTCTCACGATCGCCAACTACCGCCTGTAAGGTGCTACCGCACTTTTACACACTTCCGGAAGTGTGTGCACACACTTCCGGAAGTCCCGCCCCTTGGATTTATCTCTTGGCCAATCAGATTGCTTCTGCTGTGCGATCTGCCATGAATGTGAGAAGAAGAAGCAGAAGCAGAAGACAGAGAGGAACATGGCTGAAGATGGAATATTAACTTGAAACCTGAATATTTTACCACATTACAACAACTAAGTGATATATCAGCATGGAACAGGTAGGCATGATTTGTTCAATTTATATTCTTTATATTTTTGTGACGTTAATTACTTTATTACAATAACTGTTAGCTGCTACCATTAGCTACTAGCATTAGCTATATAATAGGCTTTTAAATTATTAGATTTTATTTGCACAGGCTGGCAGCTGCTAAATGGTCTGTTGTTTTTTATTTTTGCAGATCACTTGTGTGTATTGATTGCTCCCATTATGTAAAGACTATTTCAACCAATGTAACAAAGTTTATCTTTAGCCATTATTAGCATTGCGGTGCTAACAGTAGCAGCTAGCGATCTTTAATACAACTCCTATGGACGTAGTGTCTCACTTCCCGCGTCATGACGTCACGGACAGAAAGTAAACACAGACACATGTTACATCAATGTTACCGGGGAGACCTCCTCTTTACTATCATAGTGTCCATTTAACTATAATTTAAACATAGTTTGCGCAAGAGCGGCCTAAACATGCCATGTCGAAGATCACTAAATCATACCATCCCAAGAGTATGTGCATATTATGATCGAGAGGATTAAACCTGCGACCGGAGCTTAGTTTGTGATGTTAGCCGGCTCCTAGCACAAGCCACAACAGGTGAGCATTTTATTATAAGACTATATTTTATGCCAACATACCCCCCTCCCAGTTATGCTGTCATAAATCCCGTGATGTTGACTCCGTGTTGTTTGTGTCTCGGAGCTGTAATACTGTATCAGCTGGCTCAGCTGGCTCAGCTCTGGTTGTTTTCATCAGGTTGACTTGTCAGTGAGAGTTTGATACTATTCCCGTTATATTTGGTAGCGTTTGGACTCTTCTAGCCTTAGAAATAGTTTGTGTTACCGAAGACACGGGTCTGAGCTCATCATGTTTGGGTGCATGTTTTTCTGAAACGGTACATAGAAGACGTGCATGTTGCGTTCACTGTTTAGCCGAGAGTCAGAGCTCTGCAGCGAGCTATCGCTCAGGCTGATGGGGCTCTGTGATTCAGTGGAGTGGAAACTTACAACTACTACTACTTCTACTACCGTTACTATTACTATAACTGCCACTACTATTATACTGCTACTGCTACTATTACTACTGCTACTACAACTACTACCAGTGTTTCCCCCAGGTTTACAGCCTCTATCTATCTACCAAGTAATAACATCGGCAACATTTCACTCTTTTAACACTTTTGCTTTTGTAATATCTTTTGTTAAATAATCTAGCCTGCAAAAAAGTCAAAAAGAAAACATTCTTCATGTGAACACTATATCTAATTCTCACATTGCACTATTACGACGGTCCCTGAATGCACCTGCAGTAACAGGAGCTCTGGACAAACAGTCAGCTGACGGCACTCCTGGATGCCAAGGAGTTTATCTAAACTTACTAAATGTGTCTGATGTTTCAACAAACTGGATTAAATCAAGCTGTAGATGCGGAGCTTTTTACGGTGAGAGCGACAAAAACGTCAAATATTAAACAAACGTCCCCCGGTTGTGTTTTTGTCACTAACGCACACCGGGGGTAAAAATCCTCAATGAAGAGGAGACTGATTCACACAGCACACCTGCTGCAGGTAGAGACCAAGCTAACACTGAGCCCCTCAGATAATAACTCAGCCTGTCATAGGAACGCAGAGCTTTAATTTCTTAAGATTAGACACACAGCGGAGAAAATATGAACTCTTAATGTCCGACGGTCTTCATCTTCATCGTCGTGCATCTACACTTCTCTGCTTTGTTTAATGATTGGTGAAGCTCTGCACCGATGTAGACACAAACAAACACGTGAACACACACCTATAGCCAGACAGAGAGAGAAGAGGGCAGCATGCTGTAAAGCCAGGGGAAACACTGCTGTTTGTTTTCAATAATTGTTTTATATCAGCAGCTAGCAATCTAGGCAACTCATGACAATATAAACATGACATGAACAATTCTCTTATACTGAATGTGTAGTAATTATTCAAATTATTTTCACAGAGCCATGATGTCCAGAAGGAGAAGAAGAATCAAGCCTGTAGATGATGCAATGACATATATTCTGTCTTGCACTGACAAGTCTGGATTTATGTCAAGACTCGTCGACAGTTACAAAGGTAAGTGGTAGAAGGTTCCTTGACCCAACTTATGCATTTCAAAAGCAAAACAGTGAAGTGGATATATAAGGGCAGAGTTTATTTGTGTTTCAGGGTATGTGTGGCTTTTTTGCTTTTGTAAAAGAATTTCAATCAGAGTGATAGAAATGAATGTGATATTTTACAGTCCAGGCAAGGTAGTCAGAGTGCTTTGTTAAAATATTCTACTAAAATATCCAGTGTTGCTGTGGTATTAGCCTTGCTGTGGTTTAGGCCTCTGCTTGAAAATTGCTTACCCATGATAAAATGAGTATATCTCTGCAACCACAAGGTCTATTTGAATACTTGTGTGTCATAGTAAAGGGAACACTCTGAGAATTTGTTGAGATGTGTAAATATCGGTATATGTGTTACTGATGAAGGGTAAATGAAGATAGGACACACAGCACAAACAAAATTAATTTCAGTCTCGCCTTAAAAAATACTATTTAGGATGAGTATCCTTTAGAATGATGGAGCCCTAGCGTTAAACCCCTATCAAGTTATAGTACAATATATTGACATTGTCTTTGCAAAGGTTGATTCTGATAAAGTTAAGCAGACAAAAATAGAGACATTATACTACCAAAAGTTCAGGCAAGGTTTCCAAAATGCCATTTTTGTCACAGCTTGGAACCATCTGCCACTATGAGCCATTATTCAAACATTAGTCTCACAATTTACATAAAGTAACTGAAAATGAATCAACCCAGAGTATGCTGTCTAATTTGATGTTCACCATGGCTGTATTCTGTCATGATTAGTGCAATTTTTTGCTCTGTATCTCTCAGATTCCCCCAACTGGGGACCTTTGTTTCCATAGGGTTATGGCGAATTGAACACATGAAAAGACTAGGTGAGGAGAGATAGTGAAGAGGGATAAGACATCTGCATTACAAAATATTAAAAGTAGACGTCATTATTCACATGTATGGAATTCAGTTATTTCCTTGTTGTTCCCCATAGCCTGTTGGGTCTTAACTTATTTTACTGAGTTTTAAAGGTTTCAAAAAGCTGTAATTTTGATTTTTAAAATGGTACAGGAACCCTTAAGTTGCACTTTCTTGTTCTCTATTTCTA
>NC_048286.1:29731309-29774464 GCF_009762535.1 Notolabrus celidotus
AGACTCTGGCTGCAGATAATTTACAAGATGTCAGCTTTTTGGAACAGGGTATTTTGGCTTCAAAACCGTACAATAGGAAAAGGCGGAGCAATGCTGTCCATTATATATACAGTCTATGAATATAACACAATGCTGTGTACATTTTCAGACTGGCTGCACTCAATGACCCCTGTCCTTAAAGTCATCCATCACTTCTTTAGTTAAAGCTAGGGTTGGTAGTCTCGGAAAACCAGCATGAATTTGAATGTAGCATTTCCTCATGACTCCGTCTAACGCCTCCCTTCCTCCCTTGGAGCTCCTCCAAAACGACGCCCCCCCCCCCCCCCCCCCGCTCACATGCACGAGCGCCGCTGATTCATGACCATATGATCGTGACTGATTCAAAACCGGTCGTCACCAAAACATTATCATAGTGAAAGTTAAAAACACAAACAAACATGGCTGCTGTTAGTACTCACAACTGTCATGCTAGCATTATCCAGTTGTACCGGTGACATGATATCAGGAGAAAAGTTATAACACATATATAATACTGTAACAGCTCTACTGTTTGTTAAACGTGTTCAGTGTAGATGTTCTTAATTCCTACAGTGTTGACGGTTAGTGAAGGCATCAGGAGAGGTGTAGAGAGTGCGAGTGGGAGAGAGGAGAGACAAGAGGAGAAGTTCTTCATTCATTCAAACATTGATTGTTGCTTTGTTGGTTGTCGTGATAACGGCCGACAGTGACCGGTTATTAAAGCTCAACATGTTCACGAATCGGCTCGTCATCCCTACTGCGTCCGGACTGACGCTACAATAAATATATATATTCTGTAGGACTTACTGAACGTCATTAATTATTCTACTTGTTGGTGAGAGCTTTTTAGACTCTGATCCGGACTACAGTCCTGAGCAAAGCACCTCATCAGGTCAGAGGGGACAGGCCCGAGGACGAGCGAGAGGGGCAGTAAACAGAGTCAGGGGAAGTAGAGGCAGGAGACGGGGACTCGGAGGAGTGCACGCCGGGGAAATGTACGCGCAGGAGGAGGGCAGAACGGCTGGACGGGATTTGCTTGGTTTAAAATTTGGGGAGCCAAAAAACGGTGATTGGTTGGTGTTTTCCCAGGTTTACTCCGGCTGTAGATAGCAGTTTTTTTTCACTCTTTTTTAGGAACACATCATGTATTGATTGCCATCAGGACATAAAGATCATTTTAACCAGTATGACAAAAAGTGTATCTAAATCTGATTACCAACCCCAACTTTAATTGTATCAATGAGCTTGATGACTGTTCAGAAATGCTTGAACTTCTTTCCTTGAAAATTGTGACTTCTGTGTAAAGATTTCTTTAGGTATCTTTCTTTTTAAAGCTGATTGCTGATTTGTATGTCAGCCAACTGAAAACTAAGAGTAACAGTTGTGAGAGGTGTCAGGCGAGGCAAGAGAGCAAGGCCTTTTCTTTCATAATGAGCACATTTTCATAATGAGTGAGACATGTCACTGTCAAAAGGAAGTAGGATGAGATCTTAATCAGAAAACACCACATGTACCAGATAAAATCAGCCAAAATGTAAAAGGTTAAAACTTTCCCACAGGGTGCGCCAACATTGATACAGATAGGAAGTTCCTCCCAGAAACTTTAAAAAGTTCTATAAAGCTCATACAAAGGCAAATAAAACTCTGTATAGGTCTGTATGGGATGGACTTCCTATTGTATTGTACAAAGCTTCAGCAGCAGGTTTTTACAGCCTCTCTTGTAAAAGAAGGGCACTGTTTATATGAATGTGACAGCTTCAGTCTTCAGACTAAAGAAAGACTCACACAATAATCCTATAGATCTGCAGTCACTGAGCTGTGAACAATATCATTATGAAACCTTTGATTAGTGATAGTACAGTCGGTGCTTTGAGTCTGCAGTCCTATAAAGACAGACGTTACAGAATGTGCAGTGCTGGAAAGGACAGGGACCCATATACATGTATGTGCACACAGAGTGCTGATAAGACAAGATCCTATCTGTATAAACAAAAACATCTCAGGACAATCATTTTCCAAAGACGCAAGCTGTGACCAGTGTCATGGTTCATTTTGTGTAATGTTCAGCTATGTGCCATTACTACTTAGTCAGCAAATAATCCTGTATTTATTACTGTGTGGGAATAAATTAAACCCTAGAGATCCCAGATTAGGTAATATCTCAAAATGTAGAATGTTTCTTCTCCCAAGATGAAATGCTCGAACGGAGTCATTATTTGTCAAGTTATTCTTATTCCAATTTACTCTCTAAATAAAGTTTGTTCTTCAGACTTTGAGATCAAATACCTACTTAGGGATGTGAAAACATTATACTAACTTAATGTAGCTCAGAAGCTGTAAACATGAGGAAGAACCAGCCTAGCTCTGTCCAGTGGAAACAGCTGCTAACTTCTGATGGAGCCTTGACTATACACAACAATACTGTGCATAAAGGCTGTGATGAACTCAGCTTCAATCATAAATGCAGAAACACAGACATCTGCTGGTGAACAAGATTACTGCATTTAAAACTCATCATTTTGGTTTCATTAAACAAACAGGAGACTGTAAGAGAAACTGTAAATTCATCTGAGGATTACATTCATGTTAAATCTTCTCTTTCTGTCTTTTATTTTGTGTAAAGTGTTTCTGCTAACACACACATGTACATTACATGGGTGTGTTTTATAAATCTTGGACTGTAGCAACAGCTGCATATGAACCTTAGCTGTAGGTTTGATTAAAGTTAGGACATCATTCTAATACAAAGTTGTATTTTGCCATTGTGAGGATTTAGTTGTCACTTTTAAAAATCCAGTTGAGTTTAGGAAAGGTGAGTGCAGTGAGGGTTCATAAACAGTGACACATACTTGTGGATGATGACTCCAGAGTCCAACAGACAGCTCAGCACTACTGAGACATTGTTCCACGACGATGAACCCAGCTGTGTGTGAACTCTGTGCTCTTCTTCTTATTGCTACACTATGAGAGCAATGAGTTTATCGGAAAAGAAACAGGCAGAAGCGAAAGCATAACAATCGGAGGTTAACAGTTTACATCACACCAAGAGTCTGTAAACGCAGTCTGTGCAGATTTGTCTTGTGAAAAGACAAATCAGTGATTATTCTTTTGTGAGCGAGTCTGACGACAGGATCCAAAATGAAAATCCACTTTTGAAAATATCTTCCATCTTGATTTGTTATGATGCATGTGACCAGGTTGTCCCTGGCATCACTTTTGCTGTTAAAGCTGGGATTGGTAGTCGCATTGAGATACACTTTTTTGTTATACTGGTTAAAATGATCTTTATGTCCCGATGGCAATCAATACATAATGTGTTCTTAAAAAAGAGTGAACAAAAGCTGCTATCTACAGCCGGAGTAAACCAGGGAAAACACCAACCAATCCCTGCCATCAGGAGCCAAATTATGAAACCAATCAAATCCTGTCCTGCCGTTCTGCCCGCCTATTTATAAGCATCATCTCATTCAGTTCAGATGATGGTTGTTTGTTGATGAGTGGTCAGAAGACTAGAGAGAGCGGTCAATAAATAATGTACCATTTATAACATGTACGTCACTGTCCCCATCCCCTGCCTCCTGGTGTTATTCATAATCACTGGGGTGAACATTCAATCAGCTACCAGCTGATTTTTCATGGGCGACAGTATCACATAGTTCATCACGGCTGTTTCTTCTTTAGTTCAATCCTATTACACTAAAGTGATTCATATGAAATTGTTAAATTGACATTGGACCTACTTCATGCACTTTTAACAACATAACAACATTCAAACCCTGATTATGAAGGCATGCAAGCCTTATCATTACTATAATACAACAATAAGGCTTACTGTTTTTACTATATACTCTTACTCTTACACACTATACTGTCGGGAGCACTTTAAGCCTCAGTATCTTGCCAAAGGAAACTTTAACATTCAGCTGAAGGAGCTGTGGATCAAACTTCAAATCTTCTGGTTAGCAGATGACACAAATCTGATAGACCACTGTGACATGTTTAGAAGAACAAGATGTGATTTTGTCTTGATATGCAGATAATCTATGTTACTACGCTGCTATGTTCTTCATGCTGTGATCAGACATTCAACATCTTGTTCTTTTAGATTAAAGCTGCTGTGAGGAACTTTTGGTTTGTATTGATTTTGGCGCCCCCTTGTGGACAAAGTGATACCTCTTATCTCTTGTCCTGTACATGCAAAATGTGTGTCTTCAGGCAATAATCGCATCCTATTGCGTTTAATACACAGATTTATCACACAGTGTGATTATTTGCCATGAAAACAGCCAAAAAATGGTGTTTCTAAAGCGAGATGTCAATCATCTGTTCTGACACCTACCCCCTCAGAGCAGTTTCAGGCATTAAAAATGACAACAGAGAAGGTATCAGTGTTGTTGTAGATGGTCTTGTTTGCTTTTGAGGGTCATAATGATGCATCAGTATCAGTTTCAGTCTGTTTCTCAGCCAGTTAAAAACTCCTCATAGTGCCTTTAAGTGTCCTTACATCTGTGTGTATCACAGGCAGGGGCGTGTCCAGAACTTTTTGACCGGGGTGGCCCAGCTGAGGCTCTCACATAGGCAGGGGTGGCCAGTGCATTTACAAATAAATAACTTTTACCCTTTCTGTCTTCACAACCTACTTTCATTAAAGTATTGAACAGTTGTTATATTCCTTTTGACTTTAAAAGAAACATGACAAAGTGGCATAAATCTTCTAAGCTTGATTCTTCAAGGACTTACAAAAATATGTTTTTTCAAAGTCACATTTGAGGGCACTAATAAAGAAACCTACTGTCAGCCTTTTAACTCATCCCAAATCAAATATTTTAACAGAAACCCCACAAGGCAAATAGCTAATCATAGTTCAGGATTTTGAAGTGGCCCCTGGGGTGGCCAATTGGATTTCAAGGGGTGCCAGTGCCACCCTTGGCCACCCCTCTGGACACGCCACTGATCACAGGTGATCAGCAGCATGAACATTCATCCATTCTCTGCAAAAAAAAAACAACAACTACTCATACAGTTTTGACCTCTGTTTCCCTTATGCAGTCTTGTGTATTCCCATGCGTCATTCACAACATCCATAATAATCAGATCAGCAGCTTAGGGCTAGTACAAAGTGGACACAGAATGCCACAAAGCTAACACTGATTTCAGATTAAAGCCTGTTGGATTTCCCCAAGAGACCCTTAGAGTTTGTTTACAATCCTCACCGTGTCATGTGCACCCAAAGCACACTGTTCTTTTTTATTAACTGCTCTTCAATGGTCTCTGAACCACTGACAGGCCTTGGGTCTCTACAGGCTATAAAGACAACAGTGTTATCTAGTATGATAACACACCAAACTTAATAAACAGAGAATACTGCGTGACAACTAGAGGCAAGGGGAATACAACTGAGAGGCAGCATGAAAAGGAAAGTCCATTAGCCGCTCTGCTTTTTAAAGGGGGATGAAAGCTGTGTGTTAAAAACTGTACACCATCAATCTGTCTGAAAGAATCAAAGGTGAAAGGCTGCAGCTTTTACAAATAGTACTGGATCCAGGATTATTACCAATAAAAGTCTGACTATAAATCTTTAGGCTGATTTTGGCCCATCACAGATGTGTTGGTTTGTGTTTTCAGATGTCCTGAAAACTGAATTGTTCTCAAACATAAAGCGCGAGTTGTGCTGGATATAATTTAATCTCTTAGATTCTCCACCAGAGCGCACTCCCACTCCGTAGTTCATATTTTAAAATTACTGTCTGTACTTTAGCAGAGCCTCACAGCTGAGCAAATAGTAATTCACATTAGAACTGGTTATTATAATGATAATGTAATAATTATCATGTAAAATATGTCTGCTGTCTGAAACTGAGTCGTATAGGTGCAAGATCAGAGCAAAGGGGTGTTGTCATTTAATCTCAAAACTTCACTTTTTCTTTTAAAGTGCAAGATTATTGATTCATGATTCAGAAAATGATGATTAGCTTTGATCTTACACATTTCTGTAACACTGCACACACACAGAGGAAACACACACGTGCACATCTTGTTGCAGGTTAATTTTGTAATGATTGCTCCTTTTAATGATTTGATGAGAAGGAAATCCAAAACAAGTCCAAGATCTAATTATTATTGACCCTCAGTACAAGCAGGTGACTGGAGGTCAGGATGTAAAGTCTCTCATTGGTCACAGATATATCATATTGAGGGTCATTTGGTTAATTGTAAAGCTTGTTATTGCACATTCCTAACATTGATCGATTTTGAAAAATGCTGCTTTGGACATAATGAAACATCTTTTACTTTAAGAACCTCTACAAAAAGTAACTAAGGGGGAGCTGGAGTCCTTAATCACATTTATCCACTCTGAATACAGTAATAAATGTTCAAACCCATGACATCAAAACAGCCAGATAATTGGACAGAATGTTTTCAGTAGGCTATTTCTTTGTTGTTGATGTTTTTTGGAGATGTCATATGTTTTCTCCATTTATTGTTCCATACATGTAGTAAAGAGTTAACAGCTTAAACACTCCTTTTGAGGTTTCTACTGTACTGTGATTATTATGTGACAGACGTGATAGTGTTCTCTGGACTCATGGTTTCTCCCCTTTTACTGCTAAAGGGAGTTTCTATGGGGAAAAAATCTGATTTCTATATGACCATGTATAATAAAGATTTATTTCTAATGAGACAAATCAAATACTATTTTGAGCAGCAATGTGTCTCTGTGTTCCTTAATCTGGATCAGACAAAAACTGTCTTTATGTACTCAGAATTCACCGTGACAGTTTTTATTAAGCCCCAAAAACTCATATGGATCACCACACTTACAGTTTTCAAGACACAAACTAAGCGCTATAGATCCACAGAGTGATGTGTCACCTGTTCACTACTAACGCTTAAAGGCACCACAGTGGATCATTATTAACTTCCTGTTCTTCTTCTCTATCCCAAGGAGATGAAGATCAGAGAGAGTCCAGTCCATTCATCACCTCAGACGGTGACAGAGAACGCTATTATGAAGGACAGAACATGGCCCTGTTTGAGGTAAGAAAAGATTGTTGTTTTAATGTACACTGACACATTTAATGTATATGAAGCTGATTATTAGCCTCATACATGATTGGTTTTCTATCATTAATAAAAACTGTCATCTCAGTCCGAGATGTACATCTTTTTCTATATGGTTGCCAAAGTCAACACAAACATAAATCTCTTACAGTAGCTTTATAAAAAAAGAGTTCTAAAATGCTCCATATAATACCATGATACATCAACCAATAATCAATCAAAATAATGTGATATAAAATAGATAAAACCAAATTCAGTATCCCCACACATTATGATAAAAAAAATCTAAATGAAGCAAATGAAGATCATGCAAGAGGATAAAACACTCATTAAAAGCTCTCTGAAACATGTACATGAATAAATAATTAAACCATTAAATCAATTAATCAATAAAATAATAGTAACAACCAGGCATGTAAGATGTATTTCCTCTGCCATATTGCTCCAGAGTCTGGAGGGCTCTTACTCAACAGGCTTTTTCACTTCAAGTTTTAAACTGGAAATGCTCAACAAACCCAAAATCTTCAATTTAGCAACCAAATCCACAAATCTCTCAACTGACATCCAAATCCACAACGTTAGCTGTCATCAAAGCAGTTAAAGGCGTAAATGTAATTCATAGTTGCTAAACATTCATGGAGCTGATAAGTTGAAAGTATAAAGGTGCAAGCAAGTGGAGCTACAAACAGCTAACAGCCAAACTCTAAGGTTGTACTTGGCACTTTCAGAGGGCCGATACGCTCTAGTACAAAGTTACGCCACTTCTAAATTTAACACCTTGGTGTACGGGGACTTTTTCAGTGTAGTGTGACTTCCCATCAGCTGCCAGTCCACGTTCCTGTCCTCTTTGTAGTGCACTTTCCCTTGAAGCTTCATGATTGCACCCTTTGCGTCACCCATGGTGCACTACACGGGTGTTGCATGATGCTGACTTGACTTTTTTCATCCAAAAGTAAGATCAAATTACTGAACATTAAGTGAAGGCCTGATGATTACTCAGCACCATACACGTATAGAGTTTATTTAGCTTGATGGAAAGAAGTTATTTGTGCAACACTTAAGTAGTGCATGTATGTTGTGAAAGTCAGAAATCTCCTTGTATCTTTTGTTAATTCTAGATTTTTTTTCTTTTCTTTTTCCATTTAAAGCGCTGGTTGTATTGCACATATATAATAATATTGATAGATAATAATATAAATACTTTATTTTCTATGTCTCTGCAGGAGGAAATGGACAGCACCCCCATGGTTTCATCTCTTCTCAACAAGCTGGCCAACTACACCAACCTGACCCAGGGTGTCCGTGAGCACGAGGAGGCCGAGAACGAGGATGGCGTCCAGACAGTCGCTGTCGTGGTATGGACCTCCTTTTACTAAGCAGCAGAATCATTTCATAACAAGAGTCATGGATGACAGCTTTGAACATATTTGTTCTTAACTCTGAAACGTCACTTTTAAGTTTTAGGCAGCTAACAAACTCGCAGTAGAGCAGGTTCTGTGATATGGAAATACTGCGAACCACATACAGAATAGCCTTTGTTATCCTGAAGCTAATGGGGATGCAAATAAACAAACAAAACAAACAAAGGTACAGTGTGTAGAAAGAGGAATATTACCAGCAGTTGGATTCTAGATTGAACCACACCCTTGCTCAACCCTCCTATCGGTGAAGCTTCACAAGGGACGGTGGCCCTCAAGGACAAGAAGCTGCTGTGATGTGTGATGACTGTGATGATGTGTTTACTATCAAACGCATCTATCAGTAAAAGTTATTTAAGAAGAAGAAGAAAGGTACTTTATTAATTTCAATTTTTTCACTCGTGCTATTTTTGGACATGCTACACATGTGGTATATACATACAATCATGCACACACATGCATTGAACATGCTTAGGGAGATATGTCAGAGTGAGGATGCTGCCATCAACCAGCGCACCCAAAAGAGTTGAGGGTTTGGTGCCTTGCTCAGGCAGTGCCCAGGCAAGGGAACCGGCACCTCTTAAGCCACCAGTCCACTTGCCAAACTTCGTCCATGCTGGGACTCGAAGCTGCGACCCTTCGGTTCCTAAGCCAAGTCCCTATGGACTGAGCTACTGCCGCCCCAACTTTGTAAGTTTGTACTAATAGACAGCCACACACTAAATTCAAAAACGTGTAAGAAATATGTCAGAGCAAGGTGGCGGCCTCCTTGGAAGGGGACCCGGTCCACATGTAGATATAAAAGGCTCATCCTACTTTAATAATTTGTATTCAGCTGATTAAACTCTAATTTAAACACATTTATGAATATTATCTTCTATTTCTACCAAGTCTGTCCTGCTAAATGCTGCTAATTTTTTACACATTGCACCTTTGAAGTTATCTTGTGAGGGTCTTTTAGAGAGAAAGCAGGGCGATAAGCAGATAACCTTAAGAATTATTTTCAGTCATATTTGAGTTTGCATCCAGTGAAACTTTAAATGAAGTGTTTTGTTTTCTTTGATCATATGGCTGATATCACGAGGAGATGCACTTCTTCTGAAGAATAAACTGTATTCAACCGAAGAGCAGCATCATTTTCTTTAAGTCTTTGATTTCGAAGCTTCACAATAAACTGTCTTGTTTATTTATGTGTTTGTTTATTTCACTTCTTTTTTTAGCGTGTAGTAAAAAAAATACATGTTTATAGTGAACTGCCAAGGGGCTCGATTAAATGTAAATGGGGATGAGTATGGTTCAGACTAGGTCAGGGAAACTGGTCCTGCATCATCACCGGAAGGCAAATACTCTACACTAACAATGTTATGATGGATTCTGGGAAACCATTTCCTTAATGTAAAAAGCATTTTCTGCATTGCAGTTGATTAAAGTTAATTTACAACATCATTCAAAGCTTTCAATTTGCACTATTCAGGACACCAGTTCAGGTTCTTTCTTAAGATTTTTCTCATGATTGATAAGTTTGGAGCTTCATCAGTCAATCAGTTTATCCCCTTAACAAATTTCTGATGGATCTTTTTAGTGCAAAAAAATCACTTTGATATAAAGTAAGATAAAAACTACTCACATCTCATGTGTGATCATAAGAATATGAGACATCAATCAGATGTTAGTTAACTCTACTTTGCTTTGAGACCGGAGATATGAAGGAGTTTGTCTTCTGTATCAATACTGATATATTGATACAGAAGACCAGAGGAGTTGACACATTTCTGATACAGCTGCTAATATGGTGAAGTAAGATTATTCATTTATACAGCTTAAAGCCACTACCTGTCATCATTTCTGACTTGTAAGACCAGCCTGAAAGGGAAGCTAACATTTTTGCCACAGTGTCAACAGGCAGAGGTGAAATGTGCTGGAACTCCTTTTCATGGGTTGTTTAGTTGGGACGTTTGTGGATGTCCCTGCCATCGCTTTTGTTGGTGTGAATCAATCACCTCGGCTGATTCTGGGGATAAGACTTAAGTATTTTATAAAGCCAAGTAATAAGTAAGAGGAGTGGAGAACTTACATGTAGAAACAGTACTAGGTCCATCTAAGCCCAGTAAGACCAGCTGACAAGAACACTATATGGATATAAGTATTTGACCACATCTGTTAATGATTGAACGCAGGTGTTTCAGTCAGACCCCTTGGCCCAATCTCAATGTCCTCCCTAAGGCCTGAGCCCTGAGCCCTTCTTGACTCAATTGGAATTATCCATAGTTCATTTGCTATGAACTCTGGGTTATTCCCTTACACAAAGTCTGCAAAAATGCCCACTTACAGACAGGGAACATAAAGGGCTCAAAAAGTCAGAGAGAGATCCCTCACACACTTGATGATTTGACAGTGGGACAGCCCAAAGTCAGTGAGTGCTTGGGGGTGGGCCTTGAGATTGGGCCTTTATCTCCAGTAAAGGGTGATGTTAATGCTCCAGCATACCAAGACATTTTGAATAGAGCTATGCTTCTAACTTTGAGGCAACAGTTTGGGGAAAGTCTGTTTCTGTTTCATCAGTGCACAAAGCAGAGACTATAAAGACATGGTTTGATGAGTTCGGTGTGGAAGAACTTGACTGGCCGGCACAGAGTCCTGACCTCAACCCCAATACTTTTGTTCATATAGTGTATATCAGTCAGACTCCTGTCATGTTATAAGTACAGCTAAATGCTGAAGCTGACTCCCCCTGTTTCCAGTCTACTTCACAAACTGACTGGCTGTCAGCCATAACTTAATGATCAACATGACAGGTGTGTAGCATTGATTGTCTGACATAGAAAGGAGGTAAATAAGCCTTGGTTCAAAATGTCACATGACTCCACTTGATGATTACTGAACTTTTAAAGCACTAATTTAGCTGCACAGTGGCATCACCACAGTATGTTTGCTGCAGCCTACTGAAAGCAGATTTAAACAATAATGCAAACATGAGGCTTTACGTGATAGATCATTTAAGATGTGTTGTATACAGTACAAAGTGCCTTTTGTTTCCTATGATGTTAAAAACCCACAGATGCATATTTCTCCTCTAAAGGTAGCTGGGCCGGTTTTACTTTACCAACTGTGCCTTCATGCTGCAATAAATCAAATTATGATGGAGAAGTACTTGTTCCTAAAAATACCAGAATCAGCTCATTAAATACCCACCATGTCTAAACAGTGAAAAACACAAAACCACAAGTAATAAGTCATGGTGTTTGTGCAGCACTGAGCGGCAGTAACAACATGCTGACATAATTACTGCTCCATGCAGAGAGAACATACTTACACAAGTCATATGAAATCATATAAAATGTTAAAGTGTATACACACAATACTTGCCTCCTTGCTGGTCCCGCTGATGCTGAACGTCCAGAGTCTTTGGGTGAAACACAGTCAGGACCCTGCACTGCTGATTTCTGTGAAGGCATTGATGATGCTGCAGCAAGGCCCGCCCCCTGAATAGTAGCTGGAGGAGATGTGAAGCCTGAGACTAAAGAACTTAACACAGACAATTCAGAGAGTTTAAAGGGAGGCAAAAAGACAGACCAGAGGGAAAAACAAGACGGACACAAGAGGAGACATGTGGGAGATCTGGAAACCACCATCAGGAGCTTCACAGCATTTAGACAAACTGGGTGCAGTGGAGAAGGGGAAGAACAAAGTGATAGTTACACGGAAAATGGTATGTACGCTTGGATTTGGGGAGGGAAGCAGTGGAAGTAAATACACTTGTGTTTTTGCAGTGTGATGCATGCTGTGACAATGATATAAGATAGATTTTATAATAAAGGCTCACAGTTTTAGCTTGCACAAAAAAGATATTGTGTGGATCAGTGACAACATTTAACCTGAGTATCCTGCAGGATGTGAGACTTTTTGTAGCTTTGTTTTATTTAAAAACCTCTTTCTTTGCTTTTGGAACAAAAATATTCAACCAGAATTTTCTACAGCACCAAAGACACTTCAATAACACCAAGTAATGGTCTTTGAGGGTTCACATCTTCTAATAAAACTTAAAGAAATAGTGATATGATAAAAAAAACTGTGGAAATACATGATCCCAAGTAACTGGAGTTTGAATCATTCTTGCAAGTTCAAATAACATTTTGCAGAATTCTGGGCTAATGTTTATAAAGGATTGTGTTGTTTCTTTTTTTCTCTTTAGCAAACTACTTTCTGATTTCTAGTATATCATCATCAACAAGTAAAAAAAAAAGTAGGGACATAAATGGCAAACCAGCTGTTATTTTAGTTTCTTTTTATTATTTTATGGTTGTTTGAGCCTCAATATGCAGGTGACTCTTTTGCAAGTTGGTTTCATTGTCATCATCTATATGTGACCAATAAGTTGTGAGCTACTGTCTGACATGCACCTTACACTTTTCTAGTGATATGGGATTCTGAAACCTCACGCAAACGAAGAGAATCAACTGTTTGTTTTCTTTGTTAACCTGTGAATTTTCAAACCTTATTTCCATGTTCATACATTTAGATTTTTTAAAAGGTGACTAACATTTGTGGTGTGAAAAAATTGTATCAGGCTCAATTGATCAAACAAAAACAAGTTTATTTTTTAAGTTAATTCAGGTGGCATTTTAGAAATGCTTTAAATCTGAAAAACTGTCTGCCAGTCTGCTTTTGTCTACTTGTTGGCATGTAATCTGCAGCCAGTATCAACAATTTGAAGTATTATGTTAAAAATGTATACATTTAACAAAGATAACAGAAAATAATACTGATTTTCACTGCATACATTTATTGAATAAAATACCTCAGTGTGTCACACAAACAAATAACCACTGCATCTCTGCATCAGCATGCTCATATCCAATTTTCCATCAGGCAATATAAACATACTTTTGGTCACAGTAACTTACTCTCAGGCAAAACAGACAAGTGAAAAGACATTAGGATCACATATTGTGCAATGGGTAATGTATTTAAGGTTCTGTTATGAATCCCCAAAATAAACTGTAACACGGAGAGGACATGAAAGGGGGTAGCTGGTTAGAGGTCCCAGTACACCAAAGAGTTAAGGTTAGTAGTTGTGGTTCTATCTACCTGAGTTTAAGCACTGCTTTACAGTTTTTAGTCATTTTCTCAACAAATATCAAAATATCAAGGGAGTAAGAACAAATTATGTCATCCTTTATATCTTGTCAACATCTCTGGAAACAATACGTGATATCAAAGTAACCATAAGACCTCTGAACTTTGTTAGTGTGGCTGTTAAAGGAAGTATGCATACAGGTTTTTGAAGGCTAGATGTGAGGTACCCTGAAATATCAGATGGCCAGTCTGGTATGAACAGTGTGTACAAGTCTTACACACAACACAGAAGTTTAATCAAGGATTTGTTGTGTTTAATTATCAACCTTCTTTGGTTATTTCCTCTCCTCTCATCCATCATTCTCACCTGCATGTGTTGTGGTTGTAAACCCACAGGTCCCTCAGATGGGCACCTTTATTGGAGTCTACCTGCCCTGCATGCAGAACATCCTGGGTGTGATTCTCTTCCTGCGTCTCACCTGGATCGTGGGTACAGCAGGAATCCTCGGGTCCTTCGCCATCGTGTCCATGTGTTGCATCTGCGTGAGTCATTTAGGAATCCATGCAAACACATTTTCATCCACGAGGCAAAGTAAAGAACATATCTGGGGGCAGTTTTTCAGGAAGAGTTTATGTGGTTTCAAAATTAGATACGTTGTTTCACTTCAGTCAATAAGTGTCAAGTGGCAGCAATGACTCTGTGAAGAAAGGAGGACAAAAACTAGTCCCTCTCAGCCAGTCTTTATCATTGGCCAAACGCATGAATGAAACAATAACATGTCTTAGATTGAGTGTGAGATTTACAGCCAGTGAGACACTCCTCTGGATTTATGGTGTTGATTCATGACAGCATTACTCTCTGGTTTTGAGCTCAGAGGAGTCCTTTAAATAGGCAGAAAATTGAATTTATTTGCAACTGCAGCTTTTACGTCAGCAGCTCCACATGGCCAAACAGAGAGCTGACTGTTTGAAAAGTTTGAACCAAATTGCTCTGCACTCATGTGATGTGATATGAATTATGCCCCCCCTTCCCATGTATACCATTTGTTCTTATTTTGTGAACTCTCTGTGTTTATATTTGGTTTATATATTGTATGTACTGAAATATTTTTAATGATCCCATAGTTCCAACCAACTTTTTTCCCTTTCCATTGTTGCACTGTGCACTCTTCTCACCCCTCTTTTCCTCTATCCATCTCTCCATCATTTCTCTTTTCATGCAGACCTTGCTTACAGCCATATCAATGAGTGCCATCGCAACCAATGGAGTAGTCCCAGGTAAGTTATGGAACCTTTTCCACTTTTAGGGGCATGCAGTGTCATCATGAACATTCTCAGCACAGTGACTCATACTGATACTATGTGATGTCCCTTTGCTGTGTTACATAATGATACTCAAATAATGACTGTGAAGACATTTAACACTGTGGGATTAATGAAAAAAAGATTAGGAGCACCATATTTTGACTCCTTAAAACACAACATACAGTATGTAATATGGCAAAAATACCACATTTTTTTACATTTTAATGCAAAGACTCCAATATGAACACTGTAAACACAATGAAAAGGACTATGCACGATACAAACAGAACCTTTTGCACCTTGTTTGCTCTCTGGGTTCCTAGATCACATCCAAAGTACACGTTAAGAATTGAAAACTTTCAATACAGGTAGCACAAAGACATGTTAATAATAATGCTTTTTATTTAAAGGCGTCTTTCTCAACACTCAAGGTCACGTTACAGGGCAGAGTCCAAAAAAAGAACAATATACAAATTAGGCAGATAAAATCAACAAGGCATGATATAGTGTAATTAATAAATACTAACAAAATTTACAGGATCAGATACAGTGCAGTGAAGAGGTGTAATCAGAGTGATTTCATGGAAGATATGGCCAAGAGGAAGAAGATAAATGATGAATAGGAGAGGGCCCAGGACAGAACCCTGGGGAACACCGGTAGTGACTGGAGATGAGTGAGATGTGAAGGATTTGAATTGAATGAACTGAGTGCGGCCAGAGAGATAGGAAGTGAACCAGTGATGGGGTGTGCCAGTGATTCTGATTGAATTTAATCTGTCGAGGGGGATGTTGTGAGAAATGGTGTCAAAGGCTGCACTGAGATCAAGGAGGATGAGGATGGGGAGAAGTCCGGAGTCAGCTGCGATGAGGAAGTCGTTTGTGATTTTAATAAGAGCTGTTTCTGTTTCAACTGTGTTGACTTGAGAAGTGCTGTATTCAGGCTAATAACAAGAGTTGCATAAAAATGCATGTTAAGTCACCATTGGTTTATTGTAATGTTACAGCATTTTTGCACTTAGCCCATATACTTTGTAGATATCCAGAAAGAGATTCAGGGATTTAATAGTCAACACAAATTTAAAAAAAACTTGAAAAAAATCTGACAGCATGAGGGCCTGTCTCCACTTACTGCATTTTTAGACTGACAGCTCCAAGATCTCAATTTCAGTTTGCTGTAATCAGGATATGGAAAATAAATAAATGAATAAATTAAAAAATACATAAAAATTTAGCATTAGCACAGCTCAAGACCTTGAAATTGTACCCCAAAATAAAAGTGTGGTTACATCTTCTATGTAAGGACATCTTCAGTTGTTAAAGTTGACATCAGAAGTCCCGCCTCTCCTTGATTTTGATTTGTTGGTGATGAAGAAGGGACATTGATGAGTGCAGCAGTGATCCAAATATTGAACTATGAACCATAACTGAGAGCACTGAAAGGGTAGCAGCAAACAAACAGCTGACACATTGATGCTGATGGGACCCTGAGCCCTGAAGCTACCAGTGCAACAAAAGGCTGTTCGTGGACACAGTCCCTAAAGACCTCAATAGTCCATAAGGTGTATCTTTTTAGTATGTGGCAGAGATGATGATTGTAGAGGGTGAACCTTGAGCCCATACTGTAATAAAAGATGTTATCAACATTTCACCAACAACATTTTGTGGTAGTCTAACCATGATTTAATTTCTCAAAGCTGGTGGTTCGTACTACATGATCTCCAGATCTCTGGGTCCAGAGTTTGGAGGGGCGGTGGGTCTCTGCTTCTACCTGGGGACCACCTTTGCTGGATCCTTGTATATCCTGGGCACCATTGAGATTCTGCTGGTATGTCACTACCCTGAAAGAGTTCAGATACAGCAATATTCACGTCTGCTATGTACCAGTGCTACACTCACTCCCTCGTCCTGTCTCCTCTGTGCCAGCTGTACATCGTTCCAACAGCACCTGTGATTAAAGAAGGCGAAGACTCAGCAGGGCCCAACAACATGCGTGTTTATGGCACGTGCTGCCTGCTCCTCATGGCTCTGGTGGTGTTTGTCGGGGTGAAGTAAGTATTCCAGATTCCCAAATAAACCCTGAAATACAGCATATGCAGAAGTCATATTAATCCCCTCCTCTTCCTGCAGATACGTGAACAAACTGGCTCTGGTGTTTCTGGCTTGTGTGTTCCTCTCCATCATGGCAACTTACGCTGGAGTCATCAAGACGGTCATCGAGCCACCAGAGTTTACGTAAGTTACTACCCGATACTAGCTTCTTCTTTTGTATTAGGCTTTTATGCCTTTATTCAGAGAGGATAGGGCAGCTGATAAGAGCAGGAAATTGGAAGAGAGAGTGGCGAGTGACACAAAGGAAAGGGGGTGCAGGTTGGAATCTAACACAGGCTGCCTGAAATGTTCAAACCAAGCTAGAGACCTTGGTGTAATCATAGACTCAGACCTTAATTTCAGCAGCCTACTATCACCTTAAGAATATATCAAGGATTAAAGGACTTATGTCTCAGCAGGATGCAGAAAAACTCGTTCATGCATTTATCTTCAGCAGACTAGACTACTGTAACGGGGTCTTTACAGGACTCCCTAAAAAGTCCATCAGACAGCTACAGCTCATACAGAGTGCTGCTGCTTGAGTCCTAACAAGGACTACAAAAAAGTAGACCACATCACTCCAGTTCTTAGATCCCTACACTGGCTTCCTGTCTGTCAGAGAATAGACTTTAAAATCCTGCTGATGGTTTATAAAGCACTGAATGCTTTAGGCCCAAAATACATTGATGATCTGCTACTACTTTATGAACCACCTCGACCTCTGTGGTCGTCAGGTACTGGTCTGCTTTCAGTCCCTAGAGTCAGAATGAAACATGGTGAAGCAGCATTTAGTTATTATGCACTACATATCTGGAACACACTCCCTGAAAGCTGTAGGTCCGCTCCAACTCTCACCTCTTTAAAATCAAAGATTAAGACTTTTTTATTTGCCACTGCCTTCCTATCTTAGCTCATTTTAACTCACTTTCGTTTTATTATATTTGTCATTTTAATTATGTTCTTTTATGCCTGTCTGAATGTTTCCAATGCTTTTAATGTTTTAATGTAAAGCACATTGAGTTGCCATGTGTATGAAATGCGCTATACAAATAAAGCTGCCTTGCCTTGCCTTGCCTGCTCAAGGACAATAGCCTCTAAATGGGGCGCCAAAACTCTAGGCCACACTGGCACCCCAATATCAAGCATTTCTAATGGTGAACTAAAATGCTTCCAGGCTTAGAGTATTATACAAAATAAAATGGGGTGCCTGAGTTTGAAGCTGAAGATCAGATGAGACACGAAACCACCTCTAATCTGTCTGTTTTCAGAGCCATGTTTAGAGGTTTGGTTGGTCTGTTGAATTGGTTTCTCATGTTATTATCATATAAGATAAGGTTATTCTAAAGTCTAACTGTGGGGCCGCTTTCTTGAGAAAAAAAGGGGCAGCTGCAGGCCCTTAACTAAACTTCGAACTGACTCAGCAAAAAGTGTAACCTTTCTGATGTTTCCAGTTAGTCTTGGGACTTGTAAGGCCTAAGGTTGTCACCATGATTTTGGGGCAACAGAAGTTACCATTCTTTGAGTTTGACTTTAAAAAAAACACACCCAACCTGGGTTGTTCTTTTTAACTCTAACATGAGGCTCACATGGTAGATCACAGACCTTTGAGGTCTTATTTCTGCTGCTTTGGTGTTGGGACCAACCCAGGTCCTTTGCTGCATGACGTCCCCTTTGATTTCTCCAGATTGTATCTATTCAGTCTTTGCTGTTAGATGAAGACAGAGTTTCACAGCTGAATTATTAACATTTATTAAGCTGACCAAATTTTAAAAACTGCAATCTACATTGTGTTTGACTCTTATTGCAAATTTTTGAGGGAAAATACTTTTTTTGAAAAAAAATGCATTTCTTATCCGAATGCTGAGCTCCATATTTGATACGTTTTTATTATGCTGTTTGTGACTACAGGACAAGCTAGATAGCATCATGGGAGCTAAAAATGAAAAGCTGAGTTAGTGAAAAAAAGGAACAGAGAAATGCTTCTCGATATCAGAGCTTCATGTCACCAGCTGTCCACTTACCTCCCACTGTCCTCTCTTCTCTGTCAGAGTCTGTCTGCTGGGTAACAGGTCTCTAAGGAATGATAAGTTTGAAACCTGTGCAAAGACTGAGGTGGTGAAAAACGAAACCATGACCACCGATCTGTGGAGGATTTTCTGTGAAACTGAATATCCAAACGCAACATGTGACCCGTTCTTTGACATGAACAACGTGACAGAGCTCAGGGCCATACCTGGGCTCCTGAGTGGAGTCATCAAAGGTGAGAGGAGAGAGAGGAGAGACTTTTGAATTTAGTTTGGGGTACCTCTAAAGTGGTTTACAAATATGAATCCTAATGTCTCTGTTTGTTTTTCTGTCAGACAACCTGTGGGGTGAATATGCTCCAGCTGGCGAGCCCATAGAGAAGAAAAGCCTGTCGTCTGTACAAGAACCAGACACGCCCACAGACACTGATAAACCCTTCGTCTTCAATGACATCGCCACCTACTTCACTCTGCTGGTGGGAATATACTTCCCCTCTGTCACAGGTAAGATCTGACCCTTAAAACACCTGACAAATGTTTGTTTTTTAAAGAGTCTGACATGATATCAGTGTTCTAGCATTATTGTAAAGCCTTTATCTGCCTGTGGTGAAGGCTACATCACTAAGTGCCACTGATTTTTATATAAAATATATACAACCCATCCATCCATTCATCCATCTTCTTCCCCTTATCCGGGTCCGGGTCGCGGGGGCAGCAGCCTCAGCAGGAAAGCCCGGTCACTCCTCTCCCCTGGCCACTTCCACCAGCTCTTCTGGGAGGTTACCGAGGCACTCCCAGGCCAGCTGAGAGACATAGTCTCGCCAGCGTGTCTTGGGCCTTCCTCGTGGCCTCCTCCCAGTCGGACATGCCCGAAACACCTCCCCAGGGAGACGTCCGGGAGGCATCCTGACCAGATGCCCGAACCACCTCATCTGGCTCCTCTCGATCCGGAGGAGCAGCGGCTCTACTTTGAGCCTCTCCCGGATGTCTGAGCTCCTGACCCTATCTCTAAAGGCTGATTTATACTTCTGCGTCGAATCGACGGCGTAACCTACGCCGTAGGTCCGCGTAGCTCCCGTACCTACGCAGAGGCCTACGCACGTAGCTGACGTGCACCTCCTCCAAAATGTAACTACGCATAGAGCCGACGCGGACCGCAAGCTCTGTGATTGGTCCGCTCGACGGCTCTGTCTTTCCCGCATTTACAACACTTCCGGGATCCCGGACATCGGCCGCACATCGGCTGTGTATTTCATCTCCTCCTCTCTATTCTTCATGTAATCATGTCTGTATGATAAACAGCAACATGTATCAGCTGTAGATTAACATAACACGCTCTGAATCGATGTGGAAAAGTAAACAGAGATCGTAGCGGGACCGGAAGCAGGCGACCGGCTATCAGAGAGACCGCACTGCCCTCAGGCGTTTCGGCGGAGAATTGCTGCGCGACACGGACACACCGACGCAGAAGTATGAGGGGCTCATGTCCGCGTCAGCCCCTGCTGCGTAGGGCGACGCAGAAGTATAAATCAGCCTTAAGGCTGAGCCCAGACACCCTGCGGAGAAAGCTCATTTCGTCCGCTTGTATTCGCGATCTTGTTCTTTCGGTCACTACCCACAGCTCGTGACCATAGGCGAGGGTCGGAACGTAGATTGACCGGTAAACTGAGAGCTTTGCCTTCTGGCTCAGCTCTCTCTTCACCATGACAGACCGGTACAGCGCCCGCATCACTGCAGACACCGCCCCGATCCGTCTGTCAATCTCCTGTCCCTTTTCCCCTCACTCGTGAACAAGACCCAGAGATACTCAAACTCTTCCGCCTGGGGCACAGACTCCCCCCCGACCCAGAGAGGGCAAGCCACCCCTTTCTGACTGAGCACCATGGCCTCAGACTTGGAGGTGCTGATCCCCATCCCCACCGCTTCACAATCAGCTGCAAACCGTCCCAGTGCGAGCTGGATATATACAACCCCAATTTAAAAAATGTGGAGACACTACTAAATCTTTATTTCTTTGTGTGATCCTGTGTTTGTGTGTTTTCAGGTATAATGGCCGGTTCTAACAGGTCTGGTGATCTCAGAGATGCTCAGAGGTCTATTCCCATTGGAACCATCATGGCTATTCTCACCACCTCGTTCATCTGTATCTTTTAGACTAAGCTAATGCATGCGACAACAAATACAAGCTTCTGAATGGGCTCTTATAAGCATGTGGGTGTGTATTCGGTCAGTAGGTGCAGACCAGAAAGAGTGACTCTTATTTTGATGTATGTGTGTCATTATGTCTCAGATTTAAAAATATTTCCACCTTAACTTCTTGGTCAGACATCTCCTGCGTGGTCATGTTTGGAGCCTGTATTGAAGGAGTGGTGCTGAGAGACAAGTGGGGGCATTTTTAATTCACTTCAATCTTATTGTATGAGAAATGTGGCAGACATCTTGTTTTATGAATTGTTGTGTTTGGTTGACAGTGTGCAAAGTAGGCTAAATGTGGGGTTATAGTATTTCAAAGATTCTGAATAAAAACTTCTAGCTGTCAGTATATGAAACAAAATACTCTACTTTACTGAATACAGTCTGCCTTTCCTATGATTGTTTCAGGTTTGGTTTCTCTGTGAAGAAGACTCCGGTCATTGGTGTCCTGGCCTGGCCTTCACCCTGGGTGATCGTGATTGGCTCATTTTTCTCCTGCTGTGGGGCAGGGCTTCAGAGCCTCACTGGCGCCCCCAGGCTGTTACAGGCGATCGCTCGTGATGGCATCATCCCGTTCTTACAGGTAAGTGTTCATCGTGTGTTTGTGGTTCCAGTAATGTGTCTGATTTGGATAAGCATGCTTCCATATGTCCTATGAAAACACATGAGACCATCAGCGTAAACACAGACTATTTCTAAATAGTTCTTTTTAATGTTGGAAACTGCTGATGGGTAATCGATGTCAGGCAAAGTGACAATCTGCATACTGCCTTAGAACCCTTTTTAATTTTTTACAGTCATCCAACAAAGAGCCACGATGACTAACAAATTTAAATTGTAAAAGATTGCATCTTCCCTTTTTTTAATCAGCAAAGAGGTAAGAGGTACTGCTTCCACAGGGGGCGCCAAATTCAACACAAACAGAAAGTTCCTCAGAGACAGTGTTCGTGTATTGAGATGCTTTGTATTCACTGCTTGATGAAAGGCATGATTCTTTCTTTTTGCTGGAAGGATTTTAATGTGAAACACCATCAGAAAATCAAATACTTAAAATTACTGACATTAATATAAGACTCACTCAGAAAAACTGATTTGTTCTTAGGAGGGACATTTGAGCTATAGACAAACATTTGTCAGGCACAGATTTTACTTTGGCTTATGACTGTGCTCTGTTAGGTTCATTCTTAAAGTGCTGCCTTACAGTATAAGTCAAACCAAAAAGCCAACAAACAGTAAGTTATTGATTCAATACAAGGCTTAGTATTTTACTTTAACACTCCTATTATCCTTGGGTTCAATTGGACCCATTCAATGTTTAACATCTCTAAATTAAGGACTAACATAATTATATTTGGCTTCATATTTCATGACTTTTCCTAATGTAATGGGGACAACTGGGAAAAGTAAAATTAAAATGTTGATATGTTCCAATTTCCTGTAAAAAAAAATAAATATTTGACCCCAGGCTGTTTTAGCTGTGTATAACATAAGAAATATTAACATTTTACATGCATTTGTTTTGGATGATATTGAGGTCACTATAACCAAGGACACTTCCACATGTGACTGCAGGAGCTGAGATCGAACTGCCATTCAATGATGTGTCCTGTGTCATATGTTTTGATAACATAGAAACAAGGCAGGGTCGACGAGAGCATGACAAACTTGCAGCAGTTTGATGTTCTGTTTTACAAATAAAGTCCTTCTAAATTCTTTAAATTGTGTTTATGCTTGAAATATATTTTATTTAAACGCTATTTAGGCAGTCAACAAAGAAACATAAAGTACCTGACACATAAATCTCTGTAACAATCAGTTTCTGGAGGTTTAAATTGATGGGGTCAAATTGACCCCAAGGATAAAATATGTTAGTACATTTGAGGGTAACAGGAGGGTTAAATGTAATAAGAAGATATGGAGAGATGTGCATGTCATAGCTCTGTAACAATCCACCTCTCATCATGCCTGGCATTCACAGGTCTTCGGTCATGGGAAAGCTAACGGTGAGCCGACCTGGGCTCTGCTGCTCACAGTCGGGATCTGTGAGATAGGAATCCTCATCGCTTCTCTGGATGCCGTGGCTCCCATCCTCTCCATGTATGACGTCAAACACTGTGAAAAATTCACCTTCTATAGAGCCTGCATCAAGTCTGTGTGACGGTTCTCTCTCCCTCTCCTCAATGCTCAGGTTTTTCCTCATGTGCTATCTGTTTGTGAACCTGGCCTGTGCTGTGCAGACTCTCCTCCGGACCCCCAACTGGAGACCTCGCTTTAAGTTCTATCACTGGTGAGAACAGTTTGAACTGGGTAACAGAATAAATCCAGTGAAGTGTATGCCAGTTTAAACTGTTGATGTGAATCCTGTGATAATATAATGCACTTAATGTGTTTTCTGTAGGACACTGTCTTTCTTAGGGATGAGTCTGTGTCTCTCTCTCATGTTCATCTCCTCCTGGCACTACGCCCTGGTTGCCATATTGATAGCCGGCTGTATCTACAAGTACATTGAGTACCGAGGGTGAGTCTTTCAGGTTAAGATTTTGGTAGATAATACTTCTTAACACCTTTTTAGATGTGGAATAAGTAGACCATCTGATAGCCTCACTGTCTTGTGGCTGCTACACCACCTCCACGCTCAGTCATGTGTCTTTAAACCCTTGAATCATGTGTGGCTGCAGGGATGTGATACCAAAGGTTAGGAGGTCTCACATCTTCTACACCACTAAAGCCTGGATTTGAATATCCCTTCATTGATATTTGAAGTGAAGCTTTTCCTTTTGTAACTTTTTTTTCGCAGAGCTGTGAAGGAATGGGGAGACGGGATCAGAGGTCTGTCCTTAAATGCAGCACGCTACGCTCTCATCAGGCTGGAGGAGGCACCACTGCACACCAAAAACTGGAGGTGAGCATGCTACCACATGATGTGCTCTGATTTGAAAATGAAGCCTGAGGAATTTGCACACAAAAAATTGAAGTATTACCCCAGTGAGCATTTTTCCATTGAAATGTTAAAACCAGGGCAGACATGACAGATTTTACAACATGTATTTGAAGAATTATGTTAAGACGAGAATTAATACCTAAATCTGCTTCAGTCACAAGATTTGTCACACATTTACACATAAAGTCAGTTAGTTTTCAAGTTGCATTTCTTATTCTAAGCAGCTAAAATATATTACAGTGCATTAGAATCTCAAATTTAAAAACAGTTTGCAGGTAGCAGGTTTAGATCCTAAAACCTCCTTACTGCAAGTCCACCTTCCCTCCCTCGGCAGCAGCTTGTAGTTGAGTCAGCAAATCTTGAGTCAAAGTTGAGACTTTGGTCCTCAGTGTTGAAATCAGAGTCCAGTTCAAATCACCAGAGAAGAATCAGAGTAGAGTCCAAGTGGGGTCCCCATTACCTGAGTCTGAGTCCTTATCATAATGTATTATAAAGAGCACAGCTGTCTGCTTCCAAACTATGGGACCTTTAGGATGTGTAGAAAACCCATGTCATTTAATAACATTAAATTCTGACTAATCTTATCAATGAAGTTACAGCACTGTGTTCCATGCATGAATGTGCATCGCGCCCCTCTCAACTGGGAGGCGCACTCATTGATTCTGCATGTGTCTAATAAACACCAAAATACCTGCAGCCCATGCTAACCCAGTGGTTGCTCACATTGCCATGAGCTTGCTAACAGTAACAAAATCAACAGTAGGGCTGCAAAGGGGTGGAAAATTGGAAAGTTTCTGGTAAATTTTCATGGAAAGTTAAACTGGGGAATTTTGGAAATATTCCAAATTGGAAACTTTCCATGTGAATTTATGGGAATTAACTGGGAATTTAGGGTAATTTAATGGAAAGGTATCATATCCAAGCATGAATATTTGTTTTTTTATAAGCAGACATCCATCCAAAATAGAAATCATCTGTGCATGTGATGGAGGAATGCACAGTGCATGTAGGGGGCATGGTTTCACTAGCCCTGCAGTAAGCAGTGTGCTATGTGCATGTGATTGAGGAATAGCATAGATTGCTATTCCTCAATCACATGCATGGTTTTTCTAGTCAGGATTATGCCAAAATATATTTTCCCCAACTATATTTAAGTTCCCTATTAAGAGCCAATCTTCAATTTAGTAAATTCCAGGTTTATTCCCATAAATTCCCATTTATTCCCATTGGAAGTTTCCAACTTTGAAAATTCACAGAAGTTTGCAACCCTAATCAACAGTCCAAGTATCCATGGTGTCTCACTTGCACTCATACGTTCACTTAATTTCTTGTGTCCTAATATAAACACTGTCCCTCTCTTCAGGCCTCAGCTGCTGGTGTTGTGTAAGCTGGACTCAGACCTGGCTGTGAAACACCCTCGTCTCCTCTCCTTCACCACGCAGCTGAAAGCAGGAAAGGGACTAACCATTGTGTGTTCGGTGCTCGAGGGAACCTACATGACCCGAGGGAAGGATATCAAGGCTGGAGAGCAGGTTTGTCAACATGACCAGCTGACTGCTCTGCCTCTGGAGCTGCTAACACATTACGTAGAAAGTAAACAGCATCACCTCTAACTGATCCAGACCGTTAATCCTCCTCTCACCATCTTTTCTCTTGCAGAACTTAAAAGCAGCCATGGTGGCAGAGAAGATGAAGGGTTTCTCCCATGTGGTAGTGTCATCCAACCTGCGAGATGGTTTCTCTCTTCTCATCCAGTCTGCTGGACTTGGAGGAATGAAACACAACGCTGTCCTGATGGCGTGGCCTGTAGGCTGGAAACATGCCAGGGACTCCTTAGCAAGAAGAAACTTTATAGGTAAAATACAGAGGCGTGTCTTTGTGTGTGCAAAGTTTAGCCAAACCATCTTTTTTAAGAGATATCACATCATTTTCTAGTATGCATGTTCATTGATCTCAGTGAGCAGGTTTGTTTTCTGTTTGGCGATTGTTCTGAATGATAAGGAGAAAGTCTGAGTTACAGCAGAGGGAGACACAGACTTTAAGATAATTGAGACTGATATTTGGTGACTTGAAAGTGACCAGCAGCTCTTACACAGAAACTCTTCGCATTCATTGTTAAAGACCTGTCTGTCTCTTAAGACCTGTCTCTTCTTTTTGTCTTTCCTTTCAAGATGAGATCATTATGACAGCAGATTTTACTTTATGATGTCTTGTGTGTTGTTGTTTTCTTGTTGTACCTTTTATTTTTTGAAAAGCACTTTCCTTCTAAATGTGCTGTGTATAAATAAACTTGACTTGACTTGACTCCGTCTCATCCTGTCCTTTTGCAGAGACGGTGAGAGAGACGACGGCAGCTCATCAGGCTCTGCTGGTTGCAAAGAACATCGACAAATTCCCTGGAAACCAGGATCGTCTGAAGGAGGGAACCATTGACGTGTGGTGGATCGTACACGATGGTGGACTGCTCATGCTGCTGCCGTTCCTTCTCAGCCAACACAAGGTTTCTGAGCGGTCTTGCCTTCACATTTCCTGTATTCACTCAATCATAAGTGTCTCACAAGGACATTCATTTCAACATAATTTAGATTTCATTATAAAATAGACAAAGATGTGGAAAAAGAAGACGAGTTTCACTAAGAAGTAGAAGTCATTGTAGCGACTACAGAGAGCCAAAAGCCACTGAGAGGCTGAGGTTGGGCCCAGTTAAGTGTCTGATGCACTAAAAGCAAAAAATCACTGATGTTCAAAAAAGTAACCTTTTATTAATGAAAAAGGAGAATCAACTCACGATAAAGTGCACAAAAATAGTGAAAAATAGCACAAAAAGTACAGAGACCAAGCTTACCCACGCTCTTCCACTCCAAACAAAAGAAAACAGGTGGCCTAAATGAACTGAATACCCCCCCTAATACATGACCCATAAATAACCTAATTAACTGACCCCACAATAAACCATACCGTAAACAAACAACAAAAATAGCACCACAAAAAATATACAAACAATAACCAACACTAAACCTCAAAATAAGAGACTATAAACACTCAAATCCTTCACGGCTCCTACAGTCATTATGTTATAAATATTAACATTCATTATTGAAAAAACTCACTATTCATTTTCTTTAAATAGTTTGTTGTACTTATCAGAAACATCAAACTGTCTTCTCAAATTAGCTGTATTTATGACAGTTTTAATATGTAAGGTTAAAGGAAATCTCACTCCTTAACTTTACCTTTCTCTGACAGTCTTTTAAATTTTTTATTTTGTTTCCTCTCAGTGTGTTAAATGCTTTAAACGTGATTAAACAGCCTTTCACGGAACAGACATTGATACTCCAAACCTGTGGCATCCCTTGCTCTTAAAAAGCTCTTGTTCTGCTTTGAAATCAACTTCTCTTAGTGCAGTTTATTAACCAGAGCAAGTTTTTTTCACACAGTTCACCCCTGCGGTCCCATCAGGTGATTCTTCTATCTTGTGCTCACAAGTTATTAACTTTTCTAGTGCAGCCATTATTTGCCCTTCTGATTTTGTGAATACTCTTTTGAATGTATTTTTCAGAGCATTACACTGAGGCTTTTATTTTGATTCTAACATGAGCGCCCTCTGCTGGGCAGTGTTGAGGAGTGTGCCTCATGTTGTGTTGACTTGTGATAAACTCTAACTAAGATCACACTCTTTTTTTCTTAGTTAAAGATCTGTTTATCTATGTAGTAAGTTTAAGAGAGCCTTTAAATGTATTTTCCAACACTTTGTGATGATACAGATCTGCAGTAGAGTGGCTCACCATGCTATGCTTATTAAATGTATTGGTTTTCATGGTGTAGTATGACACACAGTTAGCTAAATTACTACTTTCTGTGTTCATGCATTTATTTTGCTAATTACAAATTTAAAAGTGTCTGTGAGAGACCAAATATATCGCCTTTGCAGGACCTCAGGGCTTCGTACTATTTTCTGAGAGCTCCTCGTGCTCAGAAATCTAAAAAGACAGCATAAAAAAGTTTCTTTAGAAGCTGATACTGATGAGTCCTGTCTCTCTACAGGTGTGGAGGAAGTGCAAGATGAGAATCTTCACGGTGGCCCAGATGGACGACAACTCAATCCAGATGAAGAAAGACCTCCAGAGGTTTCTGTACCATCTGCGCCTGGATGCACAGGTGGAGGTGGTGGAGATGGTGAGACTTTTTGCTGTAATAATGAGGGGTGATCCAGGTGTTGGGGCAGATTATGACACCAACTAGGACTGTGTTTCTCAATAGCAGCACCTGAAGATTGTTGTGTGTTTCTCTTCAGCATGACAGTGACATCTCAGCCTTCACATACGAGAAGACGCTGATTATGGAGCAGAGGTCCAAGATGTTAAAACAGATGCAGCTGTCCCGCACAGAGAGAGAACGAGAGGTAATGTCGCACTCGCAATATTAACACTGTCAATAAAACATGCACTGTGAAAATAAACAGGTAAGGTGGAAATAGTCATTGCACCTACATGACAAGGACAGTGTGCATGAGTCAATGTCTAATTTACTCAAAATAGAAATGTGTGCTTAGATGAGTGGGTATATTTTGTTGCAGGAATTGTCATCTTTGGACATTTTATTTTGAAACCACATCATAAAAATGTCTGCAGCACTGCATAAGCATTTCAGAGCTCTGACATACTTATAAAAACACAAATGTCATATCCAAGCTGTACTGCTTTAATGCAGTTATCTCCAACCAGTGAAAAAAAGTGAAGAATCATCCCCCCCTTTTCAACCTCTCTTGACTTTTGAACTTCTCCTCCTCCGGCCTTGCTTTGTTACTGGACCATGTGTTCAGATTCAGAGCATCACAGATGTGTCGCGTCGCTCCATAAAGAGGAAGAAGTCATCGTCCCCCTCCCTCAGCACCCCATGCATACCAGAGGAAGAGGTAGCCATGGCAATCAAACAGCCTGTAGTAGCCAACAATGATGTCATTTGGTCCCCCTCCATTTCTCATGCCATCAGTCATGCATCTTCCTCCATTCCTAACTTCTGCATGGACTCAGACAGAGCTGTCAACAGAAGTCTTTATTCACCGCTGCCTAAATAACTCCAACATCTCAGTGTTTCATCTTCAGATGATCTCCTCCTCATATCACCATGTCCTTCAGAAATGACATCTCTGCAATGACGTTCATGTTTGTGATTTTTCTTTGTAGTTGTTAATATTTTCTGTTAAATCAAGTTTGAACACAGGGAACCACTTATGAGAAGTTTTTTATGTTTTCAACTCATGACCTGTTTCTGTTTAGGCCCAGCTGATCCACGACAGAAACACAGCGTCTCATTCAACCAACGAAAAGGCAGCAGGTGGCCCACCAGACAGAGTCCACATGACCTGGACTAAAGACAAACTGATCAACGAGAGGAACAGACACAGAGAGGGAATGGGGGTGAAAGACATGTTCAACATGAGACCGTAAGTTGATCATAAAGATGCTCGCCCTGATTCTGTCTACAGGATCTCACATATCAAACATTACGTCTTATTTTTAACAATATGCTACACAATGTGATGTCTCTGTTAAGTTGGATTGGTTGTTTTGTTACCAATGTTTATGCCATTTCAGCTTTTTGGTGTTATATATTCTGGTATTTCACTTGTTCATCTACAATCAGCACAGGAATTAGATTTATGGTTGCAGGTATCAAGAGTCTGTGAGCAGCCTTGGTGGCAAAGAGCTTGTTTTCTAAGATCTAACTCCTTCAGCACCCAGTTTTGAAGAAGAAAGAAAGAACTGACTGAAGATTGCTTCACTCATCAATCTATCTGATAAACTCAGGCAGGGGTTGCTTCCCTTATTATAATGTTAATACTGGTTACGTTGTTTTTCCTCTGTTCCTCTAGCGAGTGGGAGAATCTGTAAGTTACTTTCACCTTTTGTTATGTTTGCATTTGCATGAACGCTCTCCGGCATCTCTGTGTTGCATGCTTCTGTAGATCCCCAGCACAGCCTGCATGAGTGCATGATGACGAATGTTCATGCTGCATGTGTCTTTTTGCTGCCTCTGAGATAATCTGCTTCCCAGATCACACCCGTCCGTCGTGCTTCCTGTGTATCACTGATTGAAGGTTTTTGAAAACACCTCTGATTGTGTGGAAAAAAAGAAAGATTGGAGATAACATTTGTTCTGTGCCGTGATGTAGGAGCCAGTCCAACGTGCGGAGGATGCACACAGCTGTGAAGCTGAATGAAGTGGTGGTCAAGAAATCAGAGAACTCAGAGCTTGTCCTTCTCAACATGCCGGGACCACCAAGGAGCAAGAAAGGCCATGAGAACTGTATCCTTTCTCTGCTAATGACCTGTTCAAGAAAAGTTGATGATTGTAGGAAGCAGTTTGCTTCAGCATTTTTCTTTCTTGCCAAGAGTTGGGAGAAAATCAGTACTTCTCTATTTCCTCTTTAGACAAAATATCAACCAACAGCTATCAGACAGTTAGCTTAACCTAGAGACTTTTTGAAAGTAATGTTTCAAAGAATAAAACACAGCAAATTAAACAAGTACAATCCCATAAAATCCCCAAATCCAGAACATAATGCTTTCATTGAGCAAGACACAATTTTGTTGAATCAACTAATTGTAAATATGTTGAGTGAACATAAAGTATTGATGTTATCATTGGTGGGAATAGGGTTGGTTGTCATACTTTTTTCTGTCTTGATGATTGCTCATCATCAAAACATCTTTCAATTGTCATTCCTACATTAAATTGGAGCTTAAGGTGTTGGCTTGAAATGTGTATCCCTCTCATTTTCCAACAAATTATAACAAAGAGGCAATTAATTATCAAAGACACTCTGACACATTGTGACAACCAACCCCATCACGGGGATGGTTGTCACACACTATGGGGTTGGTTGTCACAATGGTATTTTAATGGGAAAAATATTTTAAAGAAGGCCGAACTAAATTTGAATGTTTAATTGCACTGACATGTGATAGGCCTACATAACTTAATGCATTTTAACATAAAATGAGCAAGGGACAGGAAACACATCTTTAGGCCAGCCTATATGACAACATAAAGAACAAAACAAGTAGGCCTAACAATAATGGCCTACTCAACTAGGCTACATGCAGTCACTGTCTGAGTTACAGTGATGGAAATGTAGGGTCTGCGCACTCCAACTCATTTCAACATGCATGATTTTGCCAACATAGGGGTTGGTTGTTGCCTGTGACAACCAACCCCAAAGAGAATGTGACGACCAACCCCAACTAGATTTCTTTTGCTAGCATCAAGGCTAACAACCATCTAACAACTAGATAGCTAGCTAATAAAAATATAACTCGTAGCTTTCTCCTCACACGTTGTAAGGGTAACACTTGTTTTGTTATAAACCCATCGTTTAAAAGCCTAGAAGGAAAATACTGAGGAGCTGAATATTTACAATTTGACATGAAAAACACAACAAGTCATCTCACCTCAAGTTCAGCTGTCTTACTCCAGAGAAGACTATGTAGGTGAGCTCTGATCCTAATTCTGGAAATGTTCATACCCCAATTTGAGAGACAGTGCCCTCTGGTGGCGAGATATAATGAGTGTGCCAACCAACCAACCCCGTTCTCCCCTACTTATTTGCAATTTTTGGGTCCAACTTCATTTGTAAAGGTTGCTTCAACATATTTACTAAGGTAGGATCTGACTTAATTGTCTTGGGACACAATAACTTGTATAATATGATTATGGATAGCTTATTTTTTCATTTTTTTTAAGTTATATTTTTGGGCTTTTTCCCCTTTAATGACAGGACAGCTGAAGAGAGACAGGAAACATGGGGAGTAGAGAGTGGGGGAAGACATGCAGCAAACTGTCGACCGGCCGGGAGTCAAAACAGGGACCTCTGCGACGAGCACCATAGCCTCGATACGTGGGGCGCTTAGACCACTAGGCCAGTCACAGGCGATCTCTCCCAACTCCCTGTAATGGCTCTTCTTTGCCAGATGGGATTCCTACCTAAACTCTTTAAACCCTAAACCACCTAAACGTGAATTCATATAATAGAAGCTACATGTTGATAAAACAGACACCCATGTTGCTTTTTTTTTTTAGTGCAGTAATGTACGCCCAGCTACTCAAGTGAAATCTGGAAAATCTATCATACAAAAGAATGGGTTAGATCTAAAAGTGATCGTTCAGCTCGTCTGGCTTTGACAAGCACCCTTAGTTTTCAGCCAACCTCAAGAACACGTAGATGTCCTCTACCTCAGGATCTGAGGCTGCATACTGATACACATGTGCCCAAAAGCTCAATGTGCAGCATGACGAGAGGCCATAAGTCTCTTTACAGTTCAGCAGTAAGATCTTCAAATGTCATGTGTCTGATTCTAAAAGATATTGGGAGAAAGTCTAAGAGGCTTAAACGAGCATAATGTCACTTTTCTCAGTTCTGGTTAGTCTGGCAGCTGAGGTCTAAAGAATCAGATAGTCCTGTTTGTAGACTGACCTGTGGTTCACTGTTTACACTGTGCACAGTACATTATCATGAAGAGGAAATTGTTTCATCAAATACACAGAGTAAAGTACTTTTAAAGCAGCATGTTATCCCCGTAATGTACAATGTGACCTTAACCAGAATATTTCTGTCAGACATGGAGTTCCTTGAAGTCCTGATGGATGGCCTTGACCGTGTCCTGTTGGTCCGCGGAGGAGGCCGGGAGGTCATTACCATCTACTCCTAGCACCAATGGGTTCTTAATTATTTCCAAGTGGACTGGAAGGGAACACTACTGGACTGCTGGACCGCAGTGAAAGAGGAGGACATGGCTTTTAGGGGACTTGGATCTGGATGATGGATGGAGGAAGCAATAGAAACCTCTCTTTCACTCCCAGGTGAAAAAACAGCACGTTTGGGAGGATCATGTTTGCTCAGAAGGACGAGGGGTCTACCTGCAGCTTCGCCTGAGTCTGGTGCATGTTGTTGTGGAACAGAGGGGTCTCCCTCAGGGCCACCTTGACTCACACATGCAAACACTGTAGCACTAATGCACAGATAGTCTTTCTTTCACACTGTTTTCTGAAAGAGTCTAAGAGATATATCACTCTTGAGTCATATCACTCTATCAGGCCCGTTGATAAGTGTCAGGGCCAACATTGTAATCCACAGAAAGTCTTTGACAGTTTATTTTACTCAGTTGTTTCTGTTGTCACAGATATCATTTGTGTGATCAAAAAGGAAGAGAAAGTGAAAATGTAAATTGATCTTAATCATTTTAGCATTTCAGTAAGTTTTACTTGTGTCTCAGATGTATTTAGTTTTATTTTGTGTTTGAGTGGATCATTTAGAGCATGTGTTTGAGCTCCGCTCGTAACCTGCTGGTGTGCCTGTCAGAAGAAAGCTGAGCAACATGAAACCTTGTATAGTAGTATTATATTTTAATATTTTAAGTTCAGCATACACAGCTTTTTAGCTCACAGTGTGTCATGTGATAGTTTTACAAAGAAGACAATAAACAAACTCACAAAGAAGTCTAAAGTCAAAGGGGCAATTTGTTTCTTATTTTTGATATTCCTTCAGAAGTGATGAACGATGAAGATCAAATATAACATGTCCAGAAAGTTGCAGAATCTTTCAATAAAAGGCATTACTCTGGTATCTTTAATTACACCAAATAGTTGCTCCACTGACTCAGAAAGGACTGACTCTATGAGACTGTGTATACAGGTATATGTGGGAAAAGGTAGTAGAATCAAAAAAGGGAACAAACCTAAATTAAGTGTGCTGACAATTTATTCAGAGGATAAAATCCAACACGCTGACTGGTTGATGATCCAATGCCAATAACTCCAAAACAGTATTTCACAGTTGCAAGTATTTCATTAAATTAAAAATGTTGAGTTTGACATTGTGTTACCTTAGTTGGAGTAGTTTTCTTAATTTAAGGCCTGTGTCCATTAACACCATTTGGACCTCCCATGGGCCATTTCAGAGTTCTTCTCACCATAACCATCAATCTGTTTGAAATTGCTCAGTATGGTTAAAATGTGCTGCTATTCGAGGAAAATATACAAAGATTTAAAAAAATATTGAATCGTGTCCCGACGTTAGCATTAGCTCGGGCATTGTAGTTATACAAGAAACCAGAGGGGTTAGTTCCCCCTCTGTGTGGACCAAAAAACACTTGTTGCCAAGGATGTTTTGTGTGTTGAAAAAGCTGACCTGCGCTGGTTTTGAACAGAAAATCCACACTGCCAAAACAAAACATGTTGTCAGTGGACACAGGCCCTTAGTTAATTTGTAATTTAAGGACATCTGCTCCTGGGCCATTATGATAAAAGTTGGCATAAAAGTCTCTTAAAGTAGTAACAAGAGATTTGCACTTAGGTGGAAAAACACAAATGTATATGTCCTTAATAGGCCATGTTGATTTAGAAAGCATTTTATGACAGAATACATCAAACGGCTTACTGCTATTTTTCCTCCAAATGACATAATATCCCACCAAGAAGGCCTTATAACCAAGGTAGCAATGGATGTTACTGTTACTTTGAGGTTACCTCCTTTAGTAAAGAAAAACACCTGATCCCAGGAGTTGTTTTCTTATCTATCAATCAATCAATCAATCTTTATTTGTATAGCGCCAAATCACAACAAACGTTATCTCAAGACGCTTTTACAAACAGAGGAGGTCTAGACCACTCTATGTCAAATTATGAACAGAGACCCAACTTCAAGACAGGGTAAGACTCAGTCTGACCCCACCTTAATCCATCATGAGCATTGCACATCGCAGTATTTAGCTAGTTACAGTGGCAAGGAAAAACTTCTTTTTAACAGGCAGAAACCTTATGAGAGAAAGGTCAAATTGTGTTACAGTACTTGGGTAAGGAAGGAGAAGTAAATCCTTCTTCAAGATGAGCTGGAAAACTGAACAAATATCCTCAAACAGTTGTTGGAAACAGAAAACAAACACCTGTCTTCTGAGTCACATACATTCATCAATATATATATATATAACACTCAAATTCAAACTTAATCTCTGCAACTTCATGAGTAATACGCAGTTAAGTACTTAACCTACTTCTGTCTTTGTTACTGAAAACATCATTTCTGTTACTGCTGAAAAAAATCACCAGAAGTTTGCACACACCGTCCGTCCCTGTTGCAGCAAAAGAGACTATTTTTGATTTTAAATTCCGCCCCATATGATGAACTCACTAACAATATGAAGTGTTTGGTCAAACTTAAATGGAAACTCCCATAGCATGACACGCAGACAGTCACAGACACAAGTTAGGAAACGTCTCACCAGGAAGTGAGCACAGAAGGGAAATGAGGCTCTGTGATTTCTCTGATTGCCCTCTTTCCATCTCATCACTTTTGTATAACATTATTGCTCCATTCCAATGCATCAAAATCCTCCTTTTGTTTCTTTTTCAATACATCTAATAACACTTGATATTGATACTCATTGATTCATGTAACGGACACCCACGAGGTGATGCATTCTTGTCAGATGGATTTGTTTTCTGTCTGACCTACATGAGAGCTGAGTTGTCGTCACCTCTTACATAACCGGGCCACGTTCTGTTTCCAAAAATCAAATTAATTCTTAAATCATCATTGTCTCCTGCTTTGCAAAAGAACAAAGGAAATCTTGGAGCTGCAGCAGGAAGCTTTCAGGGGAACTTGGCCTTGGATAAATGGCTTCCTGTTTGTCCCCCACAGTTGTTAGCTGGGTCAGCACGCACAGAACAACAACAACCATCCTGGTCTGCTGCTCTGATCGCTGTCTGAACTACAACTCTGCTACACTGTGTACTGTCTGTGATCCCCTCTTTGAGAGTACAGCCTGTTTTATTGTGTCTGAACCTAACTTTATTGTTTTCCCAATGGGAGTTTTGTGTTGTGCATGGATGCACACAAACAAAAGCCACCACAATTGTAAAGTGATAAAAAAAATAATCACACAGCTGGCGAAAAACAAGACAGCAAAATGAAGGTTTACTGAGGATGCCTTTCTGCAAATGTGGGAGGTTCTACCATCCAAAGTTTATTCAACATTTTTACCATCTTGCTGAGTCAAGATGAGTCGCATAGAAGTGCAGCCTTCAGAAATCCTCTTGCATGAGGGATGTCATATTTTTGCTCATTCAAATAGCTCACATTGGTCAGGAAGGGAACAAACAACAAAATAAATACTGTAACTGATTCCCAAACTGTGGCACCCCTTGGAGGAGCTTGGAGTTATGACAAGAGGATGCAGCAAGGCTTCATTAAAACAATGCACACTGTTTGAAACTGGTAGAACAGCAAGGTAGATTTTGTAAAAGGTCTGCAGAGTAAACACATGGCTGATGATACAACCAAACCAGACGTCACAACTATCAAATAAAGAACAGAATGGGACACTCACACATGAAACATTTGCATGTCACACTCTCAGAATGCAATTCTGGATATGTTCCAAAAAAACCCTTTGGAGTTGAAAAATGGAGCAAAAACCTCGAGGTGGTCAAATGATGAAATGATTAATGTTTTAAGTACCATTCCCAGTTTACAATTTTCAAAGAATTTATGTAGAGAAAATCTCAACACAATCCTCCCCAAAAATATTTTTTTTTCAACCCGGGCATAAATCCTTTTTAATATTATCTTTTTTTTTTTCAGACATGGGAGCCATTCTTGTACCAACCAGTCACAAACAATGCTTTCATTTTTGGAAACCATCAATAGAAAGTGTATAATTTAATAATTTTACTTTCATTCTTGATTTAAAATCCTGAAATATGGATTTAACATGTCAATAGCCTCATTGTTTGCTCAAAAAAATCCCAAGTCACTTTAAAATTTCACATAAAAGTTACATTTATGCGATTACTCCACAAAACAATAATGTTATGCAACATTATTTTATGGAGCATTTCACTTATTTCCATCATTTTTGTAATTAAATTAATGTGATGTGGTGGTAACTGATGTGATTGGGCTGTTCACTGTGTTGTCGGTACAAACTGTTACTCTAGATGATATTCTGGTTTCAGCCTTCATCTCAAGTTGTTCGTGAGTAAAGTGAGCAATGGATGTCTACAGTAGTATGAACACAACATTACATCATCTCTTGTGTTCCCTGCATCTTCATGCTTTCAGTCTTCCCTGAGTTTTCAGTTAGAGCTTTTTTGGATTTAGCTTTTTGGACTTTTGAAGTTTTTTGGTGGACCTTTGGGTTTTGTTCTTTTGTTTAATACATGTTCATCTCTGCACTTTGGTCCTCCTCCTTTGTTTTCACCCAATGTGACAGACTTAATTTTGGTACAAGACAAGTAAGAGTCAATACATATCCTTGCACACACAGGTATAAGAATTAGCAATTACAATGATAACCAGACCACAAAACATGAGTCCAGATTTAAGATAAGATAAGATAAGATAAGGTACTCCTTTGTTCATCCCGCAACGGGAAAATTCACGGAGTTGCAGCAGCAAACAAGAAGGTGTACAGTACAAGAATTTCAACAAGAAAATATATAGAAAAGAAATGTTTATTAGAGACGACAGCTTGGCCATTATTATCCTGTCAGCCACCACCTCCACAGGGTCAAAAGCAAAGGCAGTACGACACTTTGTCCTCCAGTGATCATGCCTCAATAACATCTTCCTCAAAATGTCATAACGAGTCATCCAGTCTTTTACACAGAGACTAAACACACACTAGGTAACGAGCAACAGGTGTGGACAGAGGACACAGGTGAAACCAATGAGTGTAATCAAAAGAGAGGACAGGAAGTAAAACCAAACCAAACACACAGGGATCAAGAACTACAAAATAAAACAGGAAACACAATAGACCTGACAGAGAAACACAATTGAAAATATACGCACACACACAAGGAATACAAAAACAAGACATTGATCATTAATGAACGACACAAAGAAAACGTAAGGATATTTCACTAATACAGAATGTAGACAGGGAGGAAACAAGACATAAGGCACAAGGTGAAACTACAAAATAAAACAGGAAATCAATGACAGATCCCAACACAAATAAAATACAAAACTAAACAAAAGTAACTCGTGAAATTTCAGCATTTCAATTTACATCAGTACTTTTTTTAATAATCAGATACCAACAAAATTTGCACATGCATATTCTCTTGCACTAATGCCTTTTGTGAAATGTTTACAAGCTCACACGCTAAACTACAAAAGTAAACATGGTTAACATTTTATAAGTAACTTGCAGCATTGTTTTTGTAGCACAATAGTAATGCTGACTTAAGCATATAGCTCTGATCATGGCTGTACAGTGCAGCCCAGCAGAGCTGCCTGTATTGCTGTAGACCTTTTTTTTAACATTAATTTTGGTATCCTTGTATAATAAATCCCTGAACTTAATCAGGTTTTATTCTGTCCATATTCCGTTGGCTAACTGATCTTTTCTCCCGAGTATTCTATCCCAACAAACAGCTCGTTATCAGTGGAGCTGATCTCAGCCACAGCTTCCCACAGCTTCAGGTGACCTTTCCAGAACATCTGAAGCCTCGGTCAAACAGCATCTTCTTCTTTTTTAGGAGAAACCGCCTATCTGAGAGTGAGATCTGAGGGAAGAGCTGAAGAGTGAAAACATGAGCGGCTTAAGGAAGGGAATGTGGTCAGAGAAGACGAAGAGGGACAGAGGATGAGGGGGGGATCAGGAGGAAAGGGAGGATAACTTTTCTTTCTCTCAGAGCCATTATCATTCCAGCATCTGATAATAGTGGGGTGTTAACATCACAACATGGATGATTTTACTGAGACACCCTCTGACCCAGTCGACCCCTGTGGCTCTGACTCCAGGAAGAAAATCTGACTTTAGCTGGAGCAGTGGTACGGTCTCTGTCTGCTGGGAAATGTTGAATAAAATCAATAAACTTTAATTATATTCAAGATAATGAGATGTTAAGAGAAAAACAGACATCCTTTTCCCTTTCTTCTTCCTATTTTTATTGTTTTTTGGTAATAATGTTAGACTAATAGCCTGAGGCCTCAATGCTTAATCCTATAATTGCTATCAGGTGACTGCCTTTAAATGTGATCTGCTCTTTTGAACCAAGGTGTGTCAGCCTGAGTAAACTTTCATTTACTACATAAAAACATTGTTTTGACTGAAGGTAGGCACTTGGAGTGAACTCAGGTTTATTTGAGATTCATTAAAGTTATTGAATTCGAATTGGAGAAGGTCATATGTCTTTTCAGGAAACTCATAAACACTAGTCTAAAGTTCTGCCTCATTTAAAAATGAGTTTTTGGAAAAATCACAAAATATCAGACTTTGATTTTTTTGTTGTTGTAACATCGTTAAACCTAAAAAGAAAAAAGTTTTACTTTTACTGGACTGCACTGGTCAGCTCTGGTTAGTTTCAAAATATTTTTTTATAGTTAAATTTTTGATCAAAACTATTTATCTCAGATTTAGGAATTGTTTTCATTGTTAATAAATTATTTTAAAGAATATAAGTATTAACATAAAGCGATAAAATAGCCGCCTATTGATACACTACACAATAAAACAACATTTGAATTTAATTCAACAGTAATTAAAAAAAAACACACCAATTTACTATAAAATATGCTTCTTAGTTTATTTCTTCATGTTCATATTTCTGATAATGTCTTTTAAGTTTTGAATGTGTGAAATCTACTTAAATGAGCCACCATCATCCTCACCTTTTCTAAAACTTTGTATCTTAAAATATGACTTTGCTTGATTCAATTCACTTTTTCTGGATGGAAAATGTTACCAAATCTTCAGATTCAGATTCAGACAACTTTATTGATCCCAAGCAGGGCAATTCATTTATAGCTTACCATACAACAACCATACAACATTTAACATCTACAACACATCCATCATATATAACAGTAAAATACAACAATGCTTAAAAGACAATAAAATCTCTTGTCATACCAATGTTATTTAAAATGACTAGACTATGTAACTCTTTAAGGAACAATATATGAAGAACTGACACAGTATCCCTCCTAATAACTGAGAAGGTGGATGCTGGGTTACTTTTGTGTAGCTCAGTTCACTCAGGTGTTTCAGCCACAGTTCACTTTCATAGGTCTGTTTCACATCAATGATAGGCAATCCAGGGGTGTTTCCAGGGCGTGGCATGGGGCGGCCCAACACGCCCCCTACAACCTGTCAGCCTGGGTGCCACCCTATATTTCAGAAGAATGACAGGCTATCTGCTGAATCAGAAACAGGGCTGATTGTAGCTGTAGAAACCTTTCTGTGCAGAACATTTATGATGTACTACTTTTGATAAATTAAAATGCTAAACTATTAACTTAAAATCCTTAAAAATGCTTGCATGGAATATTTGTAAGGCTTCCAGTTGTTGTACAAAGAAATGCAGTACATGAGAGTTCAACATCTGCAATACTTATATGCTAACGATTAAAGAGGAAGTAGACAGAACTGGTAAATAAATAACACACACACATACACACACACACACACACACACACACACACACACACACACAAACAAATACATATGTAGTTAATGCCCCCACATTAGTCAGTGCCTCAGTTGTGCCATCCCAAAACAGTCTGGACTCGCCCCTGGAGCAGTTCAGGATGCAAGTAGGGTCCTTACAGCAATATTAAACCCAATGCCACATACCAGGCATCATCAATCCATAACAACTTATTTGGAAAGGAAATGATAATTCGGACATTCCCAGACTTAATGGGCGTATAAAAACATTTTTGGGAATCATGTCATCATTGGTGAAATAACTGGCCTAACTCTAAGCAGTAGGTCAGGAGAGGGGTCCACTGAGTGAGTGAGGGGAGAGGTTTTTTTTTTCCTTCAAAAGAGTCAAATTACCCAACTTCGTGGGTCTGAGAGTCACTCAGCTCTGAACTGAGAGAGGCTTTGTACTGAGAGAGAGAGAGAGAGAGAGAGAGAGAGAGAGAGAGAGAGAGAGAGAGAGAGAGAGAGAGAGAGAGAGAGAGAGAGAGAGAGAGAGAGAGAGAGAGAGAGAGAGAGAGAGCAGTGTGACTTCAGGTCTGCACACGGAGGCAGAGGGACCGCGGAGTTTGCCGGAATTCCATCACCTACACACGCGCGTTGGGTTCACTTTCAAACCTGGATTTTTATTCCTTTACGCACTAAAATGTTTCAAGGGTAAGTTATTAAATATCACATTTTCACCAAATGAAATAACAGAGAGGCTGTAAATTGACTTCAGCATACCTCCAGGTCGCTTACACCTCAGAGATGATCGACCTGTGATGCAGACACATTTCTTTTTGCGCATCTTATCTTTGCGTAAATAGGGTTCCATCAAAACCCCTTTAAGTCGAAAATACTTCCACTAAAGCTACGACCTCTAACATTCCTTATAAATGTTATATGTTAAAGACACTTCATTTAACGCCATATCATGTGATTGCTGCGTCTCCTCAGGTGGTCTCGTGCCCTGCATCTCATCCTGCTGAGCTGGATGGCTTCTGCCCTGCAGGTTATGGAAGGTAAGATTTGACGCTGCTGCAGCTCAGTCCTATTCCTTACACCACGACTTCAAAGAAACAGTGAACAGAAGGGAGAATATGAAGGCTTAAACATACTGGCATTGGGCCAACAGATGCTTTATTGAAGGAGTGAGATACACTTTTTTTTTTGTTGATGTTGAAGCACTAACTCGTCCAGTAAAAGTCACTTTTCCCTAGTTGTGAGAGTGAAAACGAAGTCCCATTTAAAATATAAGGCTTCACCATCTAATCTTAGTTTCATTTTACGATGAGAATGCTGACCATTCACATGTTGGGTGCTGTGATTGATTTAATCCCAACTACTGATGTATGGAGAACCCTCTATTCATGTGATACATGCCTAAACATGCAATATGCATATCAAAAGAAGAGTTATAATGAAGAAGAAGACATCAAGACAGCTATCTTAATCTGTGTGAGCAACAAAATATGAACATTCTCATTCATCAAATATTAAACTAAGGTGGAATGGTTCAGGGGTAAAGTTTTAGGGGTGTATCAGTGCCTGCATGCAAACTGAAATGAGCATCATGTCAAACTAGCTTACATCGTACAGTACCTAAACCAGAGTCTTGTTTTAAATATGATTTTGAGATACATTTAGAAGTTTCTTAACTTCAACAGTTCATCCTGCCAAAAATGTTTACGTGCCAGAAATGACTCCCTGGTTTTAATCTCAAATTAATCTCAAATATTGGATCTTATATCTTTGAAAGAGTTTATACCTGAAACATGTATCCTGACTAAAAAAACTTTAAACTAATGACTTTGCACAAAAACTGCCCATTTGTAATTTTAGAGGTGTAATTCATCTCATATTGATTCTCATTATCTAAACTGTTACTAAGAGATGGGAGATAACTGTGTGTGGTGAGATGCAAAAAGCCTTTTGAGTATTTTATGTTTACCAACCACCTTTGAATCAAGCCTGGAGCCCAGCCTACCTGGACCACAAGCATGGATTACATGCACCAGTCTAAATGATGTCATCTAGACTTCAATATGTGATTTAACCTTAAAAGCGGTTCATGGGTGAAGGTCAGAGAGCTCTTCAGTTTGAGGCATGATGCCGTATCTTAACTCACATCAGTCACCCACGCCTCCCTCACACATCCATTGGGAAACACATTATGCGGGTCAGTCCCCATTGATTTCCATTTTCACACCTCTGGAGCGCCCTGCTGTGCGGCTGCTCTTATACAGCTCTGTAGGAGAGAGATGGTTTGTTTGTTTGGTGACAGACCAGCTTCCTCTTCTCCCTTTATCCTGCATGTGTGTGCTGATGTGTGTGTGTGTGCATTGAGGTATCTGGATTTGTTAGAGGGGCCAAACGCTGCACCAGGGTGAGAAGTGAAGGGTTTGGTTTTTATTGTATTGAGTGAGCGGTTTCATCTGCAGCACACTTGCTGTGTGTGTGTGTGTGTGTGTGTGGTGTGTGTGTGTGTGTGTGTGTGTGTGTGTGTGTGTGTGTGTGGTGTGTGTGTGTGTGTGTGTGTGTGTGTTGGAGCAGGA